>NW_027262988.1:128621-261993 GCF_902827115.2 Pseudochaenichthys georgianus
TTACCTCTTTTTGAACATTTGTGTGAACAGAAATAGAGCTCTCAAAGAAAACACAGGAATGGTCAGAGAGCGCAACATCAGTCACCACAACCTTAGAGATATTCAGACCCTTTGAGATAATTAAGTCCAGAGTGTGCCCCTTATTGTGCGTGGGCTCCGTCACATGCTGAGTCAGTCCATAGCTATCAAGAACACAAAACAGTTCTTTAGCCCCTCTGTCCTGGTGGTTGTCAACATGGATGTTAAAATCACCAACAATGACTAGACGGTCAAAGTCAATACACACTATAGACAGCAGTTCGGTAAAGTCATCAAAAAAGCTTGCACAGTATTTGGGTGGTCTATAGATATTTAGGAACAGAGCTCGAGAGGAGCATTTCAGCTGAAGGGCCACATATTCAAAAGAAGCAAAGTGTCCATACGATGTCTTCCTGCATTGAAGGGAATCATTGAACAGAATAGCAACTCCACCCCCTTTCCTATGCATTCTTTCCTGACTCATAAACTAAAGTTGGGAGGGGTTGATTCGATAAGAACAGCTGCACTGTTATTTTGTTCAATCCAAGTTTCTGTTAAAAACATAAAATCAAGATTGTGCTCAGTGATAAAATCATTGATTAAAAATGTTTTTCCTGCCAAAGACCTGACATTTAATAAAGCTAGTTTAAGTTCGTTAAACACACTATCAGTCAGGTTTTTTGTAACAAGCTGTGGCTGACATGGAATCACTGCTAAATTAGATAAACTCACACAAACGTTTGAGCGCTTCCTGTATCTAAGATGATTCACCGCTCTTAATCTATTACCTATCAACACAGATATCGGCAAAGCTACTGGCAGGCAGGGCCCCGGCATGTCCTGGAAAGAGTTGAGAGTGCCATACGCCCTTGAGCCTGGACCCAGCAGATATAGTAAATAAAATGTACTTACAAAACTGAGTGTGAAAGTAAAGTGTACTTAAGTGCCTTTAGTAACAAACACTTCTTAACTGTAAGTAGAAGCTAGAAATATACGTAGTTAAACTGCGTGCGTTTTGTTACCTCGATGTTCCTAAGTAAATCTTACTCCCCGTTTTTTTCAGTGTAGACAAAAATAAGAAGGAAATAAAATAAAAATATTTGTACGACTATTTATATTTTGTTGCACAATTGAAAATGTTTCGTATCTTGTATTTTGAGGTGATACTGTTACACGAATTAAAATAAAAACGGTTTTAATTAGGTCAACTATCATCCTGCTAGGTCCCGCGCCAGCGCCTTTTCTTGCAGGTGAATAACCTGACCCCCGGCTCGATGAGCAAACTGGATAAATCAAAGAAAAGAAAAGTATTGGAGCAACACAGAGGGTTTAATTCTGCGTGGACAGATATGAGCGGAGGTCTTCTCCGTCTGTGCCGCTGCTTGGCACCGTGCCAGCGCACCAATTGTGCGCACCGGCTAGGTGTCAAACTGGGTCCCTCCCATTTCCGCTTCTCCTGTGGTGGCTGCAGCCTGGTGTGGAGACGCGAATTGTTTGGCTTGACAGCGTTCATGTTTAAATTAAACCTCACTGAGACGAGTCCTCAAACCATGTAGTCTCTACCGGACAGGTAAAGCACTGTGCAGTCTGGCATTCATTCATGGACACAAGCTACACACTGCTGACATTTTTCTCGTCTTTGCGCCAGTTTTCTTTAATGTAATAATACATGCAAAAAAACTGTAGTTTTTGTCTATCAAATAACAATATATACAATGTTATAGGCTATCAAGCTATCAAATATGTTTTGCGGCTACAGACAAAAATTGGTGGAAAAGGGGGCAACATGTCTCTTTTGGTCGAAAAGGTTGCAGACCCCTGCCATAGTTTATGGGCGCTGTACGCAGGGCCGTATCCAGGATTTCCTAAATACCGAGGTCCAAACATGCTAGGGGGGTTCGCGGGATACCCCCCGAGATTTTTGGGATTTTAATGATTTAGGTGCTTTTTAAGTCCTGTGGGGGGTCACAAATTGGATAATATATTGATTTCAACCCATGTCAGTGGGCTGAAAATGTCAGCATAAATAATTTTTAAAGTGTAATACATAATAATCAGTTGATTGTTACTATTAATGATCTGGACATGCAGAAGAGGCTAAAATGATCACAACACATTGTAACATTCATTTTCCATGTCTCTCTCCTTTCCATAACCTGCAGCCTCTCTTCCATCGTCTTTAGTCTCTCTGTCTTCTTCCTGTTCATTACTCTCTCTGTCCTCTACTCTTTCTTTTTGTTCAATCTCTCCCTCGTTGTTCACTGTTTGCTCCTCCTCACTTGTCGCTCCTGCCAGTGAATTAAAAGCAATTCAGCTATTTAGTTCATTTCACTCGTTTGTTTGCATTCTTTTTTAATTTAAATCTGTTTTGTTTGATTCTCAAAAGAGAACAAAGATGTAAGCAAATTGTGTTTTAGACAATTGTATGTTATTATGACATCATAAAGATGTATGTTTTAAAATTATGCCTATTGTAAATGAAGACTATTGTTATAGATACATAGATAGATAAATAGATGGGCTTATTAAGCCTACATTATTTTTGTGTGACTCCAGTTCCTCCCTGACCTCTCTCTCTCTCTCTCTCTCTCTCTCTCTCTCTCTCTCTCTCTCTCTCTCTCTCTCTCTCTCTCTCTCTCTCTCTCTGCCTGTCCCGTCTCTTCCTTACCAAAGCTGAGCTTCGACTGACGTAGTCTTTTCATTATATCTGAGTCAGTGTAAAAAGAAAACAATACAATGTTATATCTTCAATGTTTTACTCAAATTGAAATGAAAGAAAAGCATTACAACGTAATCCTTCTGACATTGGATGAATGTAATTAACTTTAGCTCTCTAGCTAGTTTATTCACGCAATTTAAACCAAAGTATAGCCTATAGCTGCAATATAAGTTAGTGTGAATGTTGTCGGACGTCCACTGACTGGTCATATGATGTCCTGATGAACAGAAACACAAGCAGCCCGCTGGACTCAGATCTCTAGATACCTCATCACTCCTTCGCTGCTCCGATACAAGTCCGGGCTGCGTCTATCGTTATTCCAACCCAATTTAGATTTAACCACGCCCACTTCCGCATTACGCAAGAACGTAGCTCTACGCGATAGCGTCATAGACTTCTTCTTCGGCAGTTATAGCGGTCGCGGTAAAGCAGGATATTGAATAGTTGTTTTTTGTCTTTCCAAAGGATTTGTTGACTGAAAGTAAACGATCCTGTAATCAAAGCCATATCGAAGAGTCCTGAGATTGTATTACTGGTGTTTTATCATCTATAAATAGCCTGTGTGTATTCTCAAATGTCGTTTTCAGGACAAACAAAAGACGTTTTAAATATCTTATCAGCTGGTGTAAGTGCAGAAATATTGAATATAACCTTGACTATTACTGTGTACTTCATTTATCTGACAGCATTATTTAATGATACTATTTTATATATATATATATATATATATACACACATTTATTCATTTATAAACATATAAACACACACTTATATGTACTCACACATGTATTTATTCAGTTATACACATACATAATTATTTAATGATACTGTTATATATATATATATACATTTATTCATTTATAAACATATAAACACACACTTATATGTACTCACACATGTATTTATTCACTTATACACACAGATGTATTCATTCATTTATACACACACTCACATATATACACTATATATATATATATATAACAGTATCATTAAATAATGCTGTCAGATAAATGAAGTACACAGTAATAGTCAAGGTTATATTCAATATTTCTGCACTTACACTAGCTGATAAGATATTTAAAACGTCTTTTGTTTGTCCTGAAAACGACATTTGAGAATACACACAGGCTATTTATAGATGATAAAACACCAGTAATACAATCTCAGGACTCTTCGATATGGCTTTGATTACAGGATCGTTTACTTTCAGTCAACAAATCCTTTCGAAAGACAAAAAACAACTATTCAATATCCTGCTTTACCGCGACCGCTATAACTGCCGAAGAAGAAGTCTATGACGCTATCGTGTAGAGCTACGTTCTTGCGTAATGCGGAAGTGGGCGTGGTTAAATCTAAACTGGGTTGGAATAACGATAGACGCGTCCGGGCTGCGGTGGTTTGTTGATACATGTCGTCTTCTTCTGTTTGCTTTAACAGAGGCTACGTAGTTATGCAGCGCCCCCATCGTCAGTAAATGGAAGTACTACAAAGAACCCCGTTTAGTGCAATTATTTCACAAGTTTTGTTATACACAGCTCGGAAAATATTACCGAGGTCCGGACCTCGGTGACCTCAATGGTTGATACGGCCATGGCTGTACGCTATATGGGATATGAGGGACATATGCACTGTACTTCACTTTAATTAATAATACGCTGAAAAGTGTATATATTACAGCACGACTTTTTGTTGGTTCAAAACTTCGGGTCGCGATTTGTTGACAAAGTGGGTCCCGAGGTCTGACACGTTGAGAACCACTGGCCTGTGCCAAGGTCCGGCTCTGTTTGACACAGAGATTATTTTAATACTAACCTGTTATAACTAAAGCCTTGAGGTTTATTTCTAACACAGAAACAAAGCAAACTGCATTTTCCAACCAGGAGAAACACTTTTAAAATCAGCTCACTCTCAGAGTTTCATGGATTATTAAAGTGTCATGGCCATTTCTACTAGTTAGCAGAGTAAGCATAACTTCATTGCTGTTTAGCATCCAAATAAGCGGAGGAATAACGAAACATCAGAGACAGTGGCATTTCATTCAATGGACTCTCCTATTGGAGGTGTGGCTTTATTTATACCCATCATGACCTTTAACCTGTTACGCTATTGGCTTCCGGTCATGTGTGGTTATTGTTAAACATGAAATCATTGCGGGTGAGTGTGAGATGGAGCAACTGAATGATTTGGCTGTCGGGTCTGTGTTTTTATTGAAGGAGTGCTGAATTGCGGTGAGGCCAAGTGGGGTTTCAATGTTGACAGTGAGATATGTCTATGGAGAAAATGAGAGTGTGGCTGGGTACTGTAAGTGTCTCTGAGATAACTGGGGTGGAGTTTTGAAAGGAGATTAATAAAATGATCGATGTATTCTGTTATGTTGTATGATTCTGAACCGCAGTCGCTGATGATGGGGCGGCCGACCGGAACCAAAGAGGGGACCGTCCACGTCTCCACAGGCTTGTGGATCTTGGGGAGCAGGTAGAAGAGGCGGGGGCTCCTCCGGACCATCCAGATATTGTTTTTTGTTTATGATTTTGTTAGTGTAAAGTGTTGCTGTAATGTCCCTAACTAGTGTTTGTGTTTCCAATTGAAGTGGGTGCGTCAGTGATCTGTAGTATGTGATGTCATTTAACTATGTGCTTCCAATATATAATTGTCCCTATCTTGTATGACTATTTGGCCCCCCTTATCTGCAGGTTTGATGACTATGCATAGTGCATATGCATAGTGTTGGCTGTTACCTAATGTTTTAATAATTTGTAATTGTTCCTGGCTAATGTTGTGTGTGCTATGTGGAAGGGGGCGCCAAAGTGTGAGTGCTAGTAGATTTTTACTAATTAGTTGTGTTATTTCAGGTGTTAATGTTGCCGTGTGTGGTTCCCAGGTGGACAGTCCGGTGAACAGAACAGGCTCCCGCCCCCGGCTCCCCAGGAAGTGGTCCATGATCTTAATCCGCCTGTGGAAGGCGTGGAGGTCCGCCCTGATCTCCGGTCGGGTGGGGAGTTTGGGTGTTGAGGTTGGTTATATTTGAGCAGTGGGGAGTTGTAATGCAATTATGATCCCCGTTCAGTAGTTTAAATGCTGCTTCCAGTAACATCTCGGCCGTCTGGGTCCAGTGTATGTTGTCCCGTGAAGTGACATGGAAGAGTAGTGGGTTTATTTCCGGTATGAAGTTGTATTTGGAAGCTATGGTGTTGTTGAGTGTGGTGAGTGCAGTCTGCTGGTGGATGGTCAGACTGTTGAAAGTTTATGATGGGGATGTAAATGGTGGCGTTTGGAAAGCAGAGAGTACTCTGTTTCCACATGGCGTGCAGTTGTTTAATCGAAGATGAGAGTGCAGTGTCTGAGAGTCCATTATTGAGTCCTACTGATATTATAACTTGTGAGGTGTTGTGACATGGGGGAAGTTTATTGAGAATCGAAGTTATGTGATGGAATTTAGCACCCGGAAAGCTATCTGAAGGTGGGGGTCTGTAAAGGGGGGGATGCGGGAGAGATTGGAGTCCCCGACAATAAGGGTCCTCTTCAGCAGTTAGGGTTAAAATCCCCGGCAGGACTCACGCCGTGAGCTCCGGTCGTAACTCATATGACTGGACATGAACGGGTTGACACCGGCCCCCGCCCTGTTTTCCCCGTCCGGAGGAGATGGAGGATGGGGCCAGGGGAATCAGGAATGTTTGCTTTCTAGTAAACAGCTCTGAAAAGAGCTTGTGCCTGACAGTGGTTCTGCAACGGAGTGCTGAAGAAAAGTGGGAGCAGATTGAAGGGACTACTTCCTATTTATACGGAAGTGAGTCCGTAGGTGGGGCCCACGTCATAGGTGGGCGTGGATTAAGTCTGTCAGTGCTGCACACGTGCAGTGGGATTACCCAATAGTGATAGCCTTAGAGGGCGAAGCCTTTTACGATATAGAACTATGATGAGACATTTTCACCTACCGCTAACCTAACCAGTATCAGAGTGTTAATGCAAAAAGCAGCACAGGAAAATCAGATTTTACACCAAATGGATGTTAGAACCAGGGATGTGCACAGACTATTGCTCTAAACTGGAAAAGGGCCTCCCCCCGATAAAAAAGGATAAAAAGATCTTTTGAAAATTCTAACTTGTTTTGAATGTAAAAGAAACCAAACTATTATTACATTACATACATAAATTGAACAGTAATTCCCATCTCATAACAAAATAATTTAAGGCGACTACTTGGATTCGGTGACTTGATTTTAAAAATGAAAACCAGGGACATTTTTTGTTTTGCGGTCCATATCTCATTAAAATATCTAATGTTAGTAACTATTAAAGACAAAATGGGGACAATTCTGTTCTAATGTAGTTTGACCATTGTAACTGCTGTGCAGACATAGCCTACTGATAAAATAGGGCTTCTACATTTTTTTTTTTTAAAAACTCACTAATGAATGAAACCAGTTCAATAAGCATTATTCTTATTGTGAGAGAGATTTTCTTTTCAGCAATGTTGATGGAAGAAATGGAGGCTGGAGTCCGCTTTATATCAAAACACTGAGTTTAATGAGAGCCAACGGCCGTGAGTGAGCTCAAGACATTTACACAACATGCTCTGAGGAAACCCTGAACTCACTAAAGCATTACACAGAAAACACAGACGATCTACCGGAGGATCCGGGAGGGGCCTCTGTTCGCGCGTCTTCTGATCAATAATTACAAGCACATGGCTTCAGAGACAAAGACAGTCTGTTAAAGTCCTCTGGCAGTTAGTCACAGTCCCCCAACAGGAAAGCGGAACCTTTAACCCTTTAACCTTTAACCCCCTGCTCTAAGTTATGGCAGACCTATGTGAAACACCAAAATGCCCTCTGGCACAAACACTAAACAAAATATTTCTCTCACACTTATCATTCTTTATGAGCGCAGTAACGGTAAGGTATCTACTTACTTATTTATTTAGTATTCCATAACTTTTACATTACATTGCTTTTATCCAAAGCGACTTACAACAAGTAGGCCTACATTCGACCAGGAAGACACAACCTTGAAGAAAACAGAATCATATAACATCATATAAACCTCAAGGCTTTAGTTATAACAGGTTAGTATTAAAATAATCTCTGTGTCAAACAGGGCTGGACCTTGGCACAGGCCAGTGGTTCCAACGTGTCAGACCTCGGGACCCACTTTTTTTCCTTTGTCAACAAATCGCGTTAAGTTTTGAACCACTCAAATCTATTCAACTAAAAGTTGTGCTGTAATATATACACTTTTCAGCATATATTATTAATTAAAGTGAAGTACAGTGCATATGTCCCTCATATCCCATATAGCGTACATCGCCCATAAACTATGGCAGGGGTCTGCAACCTTTTCGACCAAAAGAGACATTTTGCCCCCTTTTCCACCAATTTTTGTCTGGAGCCGCAAAACATATTTGATAGCTTGATAGCCTATAACATTGTATATATTGTTATTTGATAGACAAAAACTACAGTTTTTTTGCATGTATTATTACATTAAAGAAAACTGGCACAAAGACGAGAAAAGTGTCAGCAGTGTGTAGCTTGTGTCCATGAATGAATGACAGACTGCACAGTGCTTTACCTGTCCGGTTGAGAGTAGGACATGAACGCTGCCAAGCCAAACAATTTGCGTCACCACGCCAGGGTGCAGCCACCACAGGAGAAGCGGAAATGGGAGGGACCCAGTTTGGCACCTCAGCTTAAATAGCCGGTGCGCACAATTGGTGCACTGGCACGGTGCCAAGCAGCGGCACAGACGGAGAAGACCTCCGGTCACATCTGTCCACGCAGAATTAAACCCTCTGTGTTGCTCCGATACTTTTCTTTTCTTTGATTTATCCAGTTTGCTCATCGAGCCGGGGGTCAGATTATTCACCTGCAAGAAAAGGCGCTGGCGCGGGACCGTAGCAGGATGATAGTTGACATTTTAATTTTAATTTGTGTTGCAGTATCACCTCAAAATACAAGATACGAAACATTTTCAACCGTGCAACAAAATATAAATAGTCGTACAAATATTTTTATTTTATTTCCTTCTTATTTTTGTCTACACTGAAAAAAACGGGGAGTAAGATTTACTTAGGAACATCGAGATAACAAAACGCACACAGTTTAACTACGTATATTTCAAATAGCTTCTACTTACAGTTAAGAAGTGTTTGTTACTAAAGGCACTTAAGTAAACTTTACTGTCACACTCAGTTTTGTAAGTACATTTTATTTACTATTGTATAGTAGATTTGACTTAAATCTCTATATCACGATGTAAATACAGACTATCTACCAATTGGATCAAATATAAAAGTCAGCCGAATTAGTGTTGACACTGCAAGGAGACGTATTTTGTGAAAAGAAATGTAAGATGTTGTTTCATTGCTTATATATTTATGATCCACGTCACGTTTTCAGTTTTGGCGGCAGTTCTCCTTTGTCCAGAAGTCTTCTCAGCAGGGCTCTAAAAATAGAGAACTACGGCAGATATGTAATATTTAATGCAGTCAAACCGTGTATTACAATGCCGTTATGTGATGACCTCCAAAAAGAAAAGCAAGCACACTCGGAATAAAGTATTATTTAAAAAGAAAAAAAACGTTTTCAGATTTCATATCACATAAATGCCAAATCCCAGCATGCATTGCGGCTAAACCATCCAATCATCGAGCTGAGGATCTTGCCTACGCCTGTTTCCGGTTTCGTTTATGATGGATGTATTTTGTTATACACACATTCCTTCACATTTACATTTTAATTTACATTAAAGTATTTCGTGAGGGCCTTTTAACATGTTTTTAAATATAACTACAGTTGTAGTTGAAGAATTTGTAAATTAACATGAACCAAAGCTGTTGCCTGGCAACTCAATCGCACAACGTCACGTCCGTTAATTCCACATCCACACCTATGATCCACATGCATGGATTAACATCGATTTAATACATTAATGTAGCCTTTGTTTCTGCTCAAAGAGGTGTCGACCAGCTGGGGAAACAAGAAAATCTGCGTAATCGAATGTGACTATTACAAAATAAATCATTACGTTGGGGTAGCATTTGCTTGGCATTTCTGGTTATTTCTCCACTGGTTAACGTGGGTTAACAATACCGTGTAACTATCACGTTTGAAGGGATGAAATCGTGACATCTTCACGTCTCCCAGCATGGTAAATCGTCACATGTTCACGTGTTGCCGTGATACCGGGTTGGATGAACCAGGTTAGTAAGCAGTACAGTACATATGGTATGGAAGGAATAACATATTTAACATAGTCAGAACATCTGTGTATTTATTTTCCCACCCTTCTGCTCGACATCCGACCCTCACTTAGATTTTTCCTCTGCAGTTTCTTCTCTGGTTTGAGGACTCGTCTCAGTGAGGTTTAATTTAAAATAAATCCAGTTATTGCAGACAAACATGTTGCCTGAAGCTGCCCCGTAGATCAGACTGTGATATGAACCAGTTTCAGTTTGTTTGTGCAGATTAAAACGAGAGAAAGCCAGGGACACAAACACAGAGACAATAATGAGCACAAAGATCTTTTTTGGACAGGGAGCTGCACCTCCCACCTTGCAGTCCCTTCAGACAGGCGGCAGCAGCACCTCCCACCTTGCAGTCCCTTCAGACAGACAGGTAGCAGCACCTCCCACTTTACTGTCCCATGTTTTCTTGGCTTGTTTGAAGCTGAGTGGTGATGAACAAATTACTAAGCTGCCAGTGCCTCGAGTTTACAGCTAATTAGCCGAAAGACAAAAACAAATGTAGCCTAGTTGTAGCCTAGTACCTGGAGCAGGTAAAGCATACAACAGATACTTTCAGCATTATCGGAGCACGCAGTGGAAGCTTGGATGAAACACAGCGGACTTCTAAACAATGAACACCCGCAACTTGGAAGGAATAAAGTTGGGTTTTATGCATTCTAATATTACAATGCAAACCCATGATGTAATGACAGTAATTCAGAATAATTGAGTAATTGAATGCTCATTTCAGTCGATTTAATCAAACAAAACACAAACATATTGGACATGGCCTCAAGACTGTAACCTCTTCACATTCTGTTGAAATAGTCAATTGCTAGCCTTATCTCACACATTGCTGTTTTGAATCTCTAATATGTGGATGACAGTTGAACTGCATGATGTAACATGTATGCCATCTGCTGGAAAGAAGACATATAGCTCTGTTGGCGTTGTTTAGATAACAACAAAAACAGAATGAAGCTCTCATTTCATCAACAATCTTTGAGTACAGACACCGTCCTGCAGAGAGCACACAGCCCAACAGCACGTTGTTGGTCTAGCATCACTTTACAAAACGTTTGCATTAAGAGACTAAGACTAGCTGGTCCATTGTAAAGGTGAGTCCACCTTAAATGAGCAGTGGGTGATCAGCAGGTGAAAGGCAGGACACGGGAACTTGGTCCTGAGGAGATGTAACGATTATTAAACAAGAAATAGTCTCAAGGGGTCGAAGAAATTAATATTTGTGATTATTAGTGAATCGGTTGCAGGTGGGTGAAAACAGGCTTAGCGAGTAACGTATTACATGTAACGGCATCAGGATACAAAATAGACAAATGTATTCCCTTACCAACACACTTGGTCTTTTTAAACGATTACGCGGTTTAAATCTTTTGTCACAAACTTTGCAGATCTATTTTTCCTCTCCTGTGTGGACTCTCATGTGTCTCTTTAAATGTCCACTATGTGAAAAAGCTTTCTTACAGACTGAGCAGGTGAATGGTTTCTCTCCTGTGTGGATTCTCATGTGTTCCTTTAAATTTCCACTATGTGAAAAAGCTTTCTTACAGACTGAGCAGGTGAATGGTTTCTCTCCTGTGTGGATTCTCATGTGTTTCTTTAAATGTGCACTATGTGAAAAAGCGTTCTTACAGACTGAGCAGCTGAATGGTTTCTCTCCTGTGTGGATTTTCATGTGTTCCTTTAAATTTCCACTATGTGAAAAAGCTTTCTTACAGACTGAGCAGGTGAATGGTTTCTCTCCTGTGTGGATTCTCATGTGGTTCTTTAAATATCCACTCTGTGAAAAAGCTTTCTTACAGACTGAGCAGCTGTGTGGTATCTCTCCTGTGTGGATTATCATGTGGTCCTTTAAACTTCCACTCTGTGAAAAAGCTTTCTTACAGACTGTACAGGTGAATGGTTTCTCTCCTGTGTGGATTCTCATGTGTATCTTTAAATATCCACTCAGTGAAAAACCTTTCTTACAGACTGAGCAGCTATGTAGCATCTCTCTTGTGTGGATTCTCATGTGTATCTTTAAACTTCCACTATGTGAAAAAGCTTTCTTACAGACTGAGCAGCTGTGTAGCATCTCTCCTGTGTGGATTCTCATGTGTATCTTTAAACTTTCACTCTGTGAAAAAGCTTTCTCACTGACTGTACAGCTGAATGGTTTCTCTCCTGTGTGGATTCTCATGTGTTTCTTTAAATCTCCACTCTGTGGAAAAGCTTTCTTACAGACGGAGCAGCTGAATGGTTTCTTTTCAGCACTATTTCGTGGATCACTGACAGATTCATGTCTATTTTTCAGTGAGTTTGAGCCTGAGGCAGGTTCTCTGGTCTCTTTCCAGTCAGCACTGTCTCCAGTGTCAGGTTCAGAAGAGTCCCCAGTGTCAGGTTCAGAAGAGTCTTCAGTGTGGTCCTCAGTCTTTGGTTGCAAACTGCTCTCTGGATCTGAGTTCCTGGCTGGTTC
Source organism: Pseudochaenichthys georgianus (assembly GCF_902827115.2). Lineage (NCBI taxonomy): Eukaryota > Metazoa > Chordata > Actinopteri > Perciformes > Channichthyidae > Pseudochaenichthys > Pseudochaenichthys georgianus. The sequence goes on from NW_027262988.1 coordinate 141,060, forward strand.
TGGTCCTCGACAGTCATCTCCATCAGCTTCTGTTTCCATGTGTTCAGTTTGTCTTTTATGAGGCTGAGAGGACTGAGGTTTCTCTTCATCACATTCACTCTTCACAGGGACAGGAGTGAAAATGGACTTGTTGATATCAGCCTCCTCCAGCTCCTGAAGCTGCTCTCCCTCCTGTTCCTGCTTAATGTGTGGGGGGGGCTCTGGGTTCTCCTGGTCCAGACTGGTGCTGCACTCCTGCTGGTCAGGGGGAAGCTCTTCTTTAACCACCACCAGCTGCTGGACATCTGCAGGAAACAGGAAACACAGTCAGAACAAACCGTTAAGTGTTAGCATTTAAAAATCACCATTACAATGGGAGACATTTTGCAGCCCTAATTAATGCCTAATGTTTTTATATTTTAACATTATCTTTCTTAGTCCCACCTATTGTGTATTTTTGTTGGCTCAAGTCACCTCATGTAGCCCAGCCCCTTTCCACTTCCAGTTAAAAATGTAAAAGGGTTTTTTCTTCTGGCGTAGCACTAGCCGCAATGTAAACAATGAATTGTATTTGGGATCGTTCACAGATACACTACTCCTACGGTATATAATGTAACTCTGTTACAAATTAAAATCCTGCATTCAAACCTTATTTAAGTAAAAGTATGCAAGTATTAACAGAACATTTGACGGCACCTTCTTATGAAACAGTAATTATGGTGCAGTAAAATGTTCCATGTCAGTGTTTAATTTATGTTGTTTTTAACAGTCTTTTAGTGTATTTCATAATTACAGGAAATCATAATCAATTTACAAGAATAAATGGTTTATTGAAATGTGTCATGTATTTTAACAAAAAAAAACTGTAAAAATGGAATACATTAGTTATCTGTTATAAATGATTTTCTGTTGGCAAAATTAGCTGCATTTTCTGTAATTTAACTAAAAAAATACTTTTGTTATGCCTATATATCACTGCCAAATACATAATACTGTTAATACTCGTTTAAAAAAATGTATAATTGCAAGACAATATATGAGTAAAGAAAGAAATATTTTCTAATTTTGCTTAATTTAACCACTACCTTACACTGAAAAACACAGGTATTGACTATCCTATTAGAGTAAAACAACTACATTTGAACACATTTTTACTTTCACTTTATTGCTACATTTGTATTAATTTGAAGATGTAATAGTTAAATATGTGAATTTAATGTTATAAATATTGTGTAAAACCATAGAGTTAAAAAAAAAAACTTGACTGTTATTAACATGTTGGGTGCGAATTCCTACCAGAGCACAATTCAGATATAAAACGATGCTATAACCCACAAGTAACAGCCATAGACTGTGGGTTATAGGAGACATTTGTCTATGCCATGATACATCTATAAACTAGCTCAGAGCTGTTAGCATTCACTGCAGGCAAACCTAATGTGACCATTCACTTATGATTTCTAAGTAGAAGAAGATATAATGTATTCATCCCTCAGAGGGCAATGTCTTACCCCACTATGTTGTGTTTAAACACATTACACACACAGGGAGGATATACTGTACATGCACAAACTATGGGCATACATATTAGGGATGCCAGCGATTATTCGATTATTCGCTACAGTCTCCATAATCGAATATTCTTTTTAAAAATAGATTTTATTTATATATATATATTTTTTATTATTTATGTTTTTTTTTTTTTCTGGCTTAGTTTCAAGCCGGTCGAATAATCGATTATTATTCGCCAGGGCTGCCGAATAATCGATTTTGATCATGGTCAGTTTCTGGCAACCCTAATACATATGTCTCATAATTATTTGTGTGAACATACAAATAATGTGTGTAAATATGTGATTTGTAAATGTAAAACACGACAAGTGCATTTAAAACATTTGCAAACTCACAAATAAATGTGCAAGTGTAAAACGGATCTGCAAATACGCTAAATATTTTCACAAATACAAAAAAGAACTGTGAATATCTCTTTAACATTTACAACTTTCGATCAGGCATTTGTGAATCCATTTTGTATTTGTCGAACAAAAATGCGCTTGCGGATCTCAAATCTCTGCTCGTAGATCTCACATTTCTGCTCGTGGATCGTCTTTTTACACACATGGAATTTTGAGACATATTTTCTGCCGGTCTGGGCTAAAATCTACTCGTGTCACTCGGTTATTTTCGGAAACCACTTGATGGCCCGCTGATGATGACATTTCCGCATGATTTCAAAAGTAAGAGCATGATGGTTTGTTTAATGCTCTGTTTTTTTATTATATTGAACAGCGGAACGGAGATGCATTCTTTATCACAATCATCATCATCATCATCATCATCATCATCATCATCATCATCACCACCATGTTATAGTGATACAGTTAGTTTGTGTTAGTTTATTGGTTCAATACTGCATTTATAGAGCACTTTCGTTGATGTTGAAACACAGGCTATACGCCACTTTCGGATCCCGGGGGAGCAGCTGGCAACGAAGCAGATAAAACTCTTTCTTCATTGTTTGTTGTGTATTCAGTCAACAGTTTAAAAGGGGAGTGATCAGTAAAATATGAATAAATAAAAGGAAATAATGCTAACTAGGTAACACAAGATAAGAATAAACCAGTTTAAATGATTTGTTATTGGTTGTGATCATATTCTAAAGATGTTTGGATTCTTGAAAAGTATACAGCTCCCTTTCATCTGAGTGTTGAGAGCTGTATACATAAATTCATGTTGTGCTCAAAGTGCACCAGATTGATGCATTTCACTTCAACATTTAAAAAAAAAATCTTGTCAGGGGTGCATGCCCCCGGACCCGCCGAGGTGAGGACTAGGGATGCCAGCGATTATTCGATTATTCGCTACAGTCTCCATAATCGAATATTATTTTTAAAAATCGATTTTATTTATATATTTTTTTTATTTATGTTTTTTTTTCGGTCGAATAATCGATTATTATTCGCCAGGGCTGCCGAATAATCGATTTTGATCATGGTCAGTTTCTGGCAACCCTAGTGAGGACCCCCCCTAGAGGAGGTGAGGACCCCCCTGGAGGAGGTGAGGTCCACCCCCAAATAAAGCAGGTTCAAATAATTAAATTGAATACATGTTCTTTTAGTAAACACTGAAATTGATGGGTCCCACAGACCCAAACAGCACACAAAGGTTAAAGGTCAGCATATAATAATGTTAAAATGTGCTAAATATATACACTGCAAAAAACAAAAAAAAGAGGAGTAAAAGTAGCCCCCAATTTGTTTTATTTTTTGAAAGTAGCCCTCACCCTAAAAAAGGTTGGTGACCCCTGGGTTAAGACAACCCAGAGCATGTTCTGTCCTATAGTGACTCAGCAGCTGGGTTATGATTGGGTTATTTTTTAACCCAGCAGTTTTAAGAGTGTAATTACATTTCCTTTTTTGTATTGTGTATTTTATAAATTTGGGATTTTCTTGGCGAGCTATTTTTAGAACGTGCCCGGCGGGCGCCTCACGTTGCCCCTGCGGGCGACCCCCTTTCACACCAATGCGTTTTCATCTCCGGCTCGGAGTTGGAGCCTGAAAAGTGCCGGTTTTTCCTGTTCACACCGCAGCGGCGACGCCTCTTAGCTCCGGAATCCGGTTCACTTCCAGCTCCAAAAAATTGTCGGTCTAGAGGCAAGAGCTTCGGAGCTAAGAGGTGGCGTCGCTTACGTCTCTCTTACGTCGAGGCGTGCAGGAAACTAAACCCACCTCCCCTGAACATGGGTCGACTGTCATGCCTGCCTACAAGCAGTAGCGCTTATAAACACACTTTATAAAGTCAGGTAACACTAACCAGGCTTCGTATGATTCTGTTTATTTGTACCTTACTTTGGCCATCCGTTCACCGTTATCGATCATTGTGGAGAGAGGCAGACGTGTTGTTTTGTATTATAGCAGCTATCAGATGGAATCAATACATGGGCTGCACAGGTTGTCGTGTCCGACTATCACAAGTAGAATCATAATAAAAATACGCCGGTAAAATGTGCCTGTAGAAAACGGCTTATGCCACAATAGGATAGCAATAGCAAGTAGTCAGTTTAGCTTCGGTTGCTATGCTAACATCACCCATTTTATACCAGAGAAACTTTCATAACAGCATTGTGATGCCAAACAGCGTCAATTCAGACTGACACACATTCACTTAGGCTAAGGGGAGCTGGGGATATGTATCAGCTGCTTGTGTGAGTCGGACAGTGAATACTTTAGAGCGGCCGCTGCCGTGTGAGCTAACCGGGAGCTAACGGGAGAATAAACTCCCGTGGAAGAGCGGCCAACAGCGGTCGGTAAATGTCGCAGAAACACATTAATAAACAATGAACCACGGCACTCGGGAGAAAAGTATAAGGTTGGAGAAGTCGTTATTTAATTTAATATGGCTTTGTGTGATTAAAAGTAACATGATCATCGACCCGACGCAGTTCCCCGTTGTTGGTGTTGTTGTGAGCGCCGTAACGCCGTTGGGGAGCAAATCAGCGATGTAAACGGTGACGTCATGACGCAGCAGCGGCAGCACCAGTCGGGCTCTGGCCGGTGTGAACAGAGCGGGAGCAGAAAAGGGAAACCGGAGCTGAACCAGAAAAGCTCTAGCTCGGAGCTAGAAAGGGAAAAGCGCTGGTGTGAAAGCCGCATAGTGCCCGCGGGCACCGTGTTGGCTACCCCTGCTTTACGGCATGCGAGGGACTGCTTTACTTCAGAGTAAGCCCACGAGTTGTGTGGTTGCTGCCTACTGTAACGGCCCGTCCACTCTACAGCTTCAAAAATAGCTTGGAGCTGGGCGTGTCTGAAGTTTGGGGATTTTATTCGAGCAACGCGACCAACAACCAATAACATGAATCTCCCGCCCCCGACAAACAAAGCAAAAAACCCCGGGGATTTTATGTGAGCAATATATATATATATATATATATATATATATATATATATATAACTCCCCAAACAGGCAAACACCTACCAGTTTCACCCACTGTCTCTGCCACCTCCCTCCATGCCTGGTTCCTCCGGTTTGTATCCCGGTAGGTGAAGAGGGTCTGGTCATACAAAACCGGGTGATTTGCTACGGCGATAATTAGTTTCTCCTCCATCTTTTTTTAAATATAGAAATGAACGGCGGGATATCTCTCCCAGCTTAGACGCGGTTTGATTGGCTAGGGCTTGAGCTGTCAGATTTTCAGAAACGGGATTTGATTGGCTGGCGCTGGCTACTCCGGCGTCAGAAGTTGAATATTGTTCAGCTTCTGACGCCGGAGACGGACCGCTATGCTACCCGCAATTCAGTTCGGCGAAAAGCGAGGCAACGTGACCCCATTCAAAGTGAATGGGCAGACGCATTGGAAACCGTTTTTGAAGCTGTCGAAGCTGTAGTGTGGACGGGCCGTATTGTCTTGACTTACTGTACAATAAACCTGAGCCGTGAAAGATACTCGACCCTCGTTCATTCTACATTATTCTGCCGCAATTTGAATTAATCCAAAGTATTTTATTTTTTTTGCTTTTAAACATTTAAAAAGAAAAGGTGAATAAAGAAGCACATCAAAACTAAAGTATCAATGTATGTCACATTTAACCAACTAGTGCACACATGCATGGGTCAATTTAAATCAGTACATTAAATGGCATATTATACAATGTATGTATTATTATAAATATATTTATTTTGGTAGGTTTGCTCTTCCGTAATACATTTTAATTATTATAATAAAGTACATGTGTCTAATAATACTTGCATGCAGTACTTTAACTGGTAATGGAGTATTTTCACAGTGTGGTGTTTGTACTTTTACTTCAGGATCTGCTACCTGCAGCAAGTGCTGATAAAGGGTCTAAAGTGTTATTAATGTGATAATAAAGTGCTACTGAAGAGTGTAAAGTGTTAATTTAGGGTAAAGGGAACAGACCTGCTCTGTGGATCCGAAGCTGAGGCTGTAAAACAGCGTCCAGTAGTTTCTGGAGTCTCTTGTTCTCCTCTTTAGAAAGAAACAGCTCCTCCTCGAGCTCTGCTATTGTTTGTTCAAACAGAGCAAATATCTCTTCATTAGCAGCAGTGAGTCGCTGCTTCTTCAACGACAGCAGCATTTGGACTTTACTCATGTTTCCTAGATCACCTTTTCCTGCAGACTCCGTTAAACACACCGTTTCTCTCTGCATCAAACTCTCAATCTGACTAGTGTTGCTAACGTGTTTCCAGCTAACATGCTAAGCTAGCTCCTATAGTCCGAGGTAAACGCTCCAGAAGAAAGAGCACACAGTCCATTCGGAGGTTTATCCAGACACACAGATGATGGATCAGTAGAGCTGGAGCTCACACACACTTTCTCAGGAACACACAGAGAGAACCGTAGCGAGGAGAAGCCGCGTGGATCCAGGTTCTTCTTCTTCTTCTTCTTCTTCTTCTCTCGGTTTTTTGGCGGATTGCAAACAGCTTTAAGGTGCATACCGCCACCTACTGTACAAGAAAGTGTATCACCATATTATCCTATCACCACTTGTGGAATTATACCATTGTGTTGTTTACGTTGTTTTAAATTCTTCCAATCAATCCTGTTCCACTCAAATACTTAAAAATAATAATAATAATAATAATAATATATTAATTTTATATAGCGCTTTTCTGAACCCAAAGACGCTTGAATGGCCTTCCTGCCTCTCTTACCCCCTCACCTTCTGTCTCCAGTGTCTCCATCAGGCTCCAATCCCTTCCTGCCTCTCTTACCCCCTCACCTTCTGTTCCCAGTGTCCCCATCAGGCTCCACTCCCTTCCTGCCTCTCTGACCCTGTATCTTAGTTGTTCCCTCTCTGTTTTGTACATGTTACAGTGTAATATGATGTGTTCCACATTTTCTTTCACTCCACACCCCCTGCATTCTTCAACTTTGCATTTTCCCATTAAAAACATTAAGCCGTTTAATCCTGTATGATCCAGTCTGAGTCTAGTGATGGTGATCTCCTCCTTTATTATGACTGATTTTTGTAACTTGTGGTATCTCCTCCCTTTCTGGTCTTCCTCCCACCTTTTCTGCCATATTTCCATACCCTTGTAGTGATCACTTATTCTATAACACATAGGTGTGAGCAAGCTCTCTGATTGGTCAATAGGCGTGTTTGATTCCACGATCAAACAACGGTCAAATAGAACGTGCCTTTTCACAACAAGTCAGTATCCCTCCGCGTCTGAGAAAAACGGTATACCGTTGGGCCGAAAAGCAAACTGCCTGCAGTTTGCTTTTCGGACTGGAACAAGAAAGCAAATGCCCGAATCAGCAAAGGCTTTCTACCACCATCCAAGGAAGTCGGTGAAGCCTGGGGATGCGGTGTGGTATAGCATGGAGCCCTTGGGGGTGAATAGCCTGGGGTCCATGATGACCCGCATTACTGAAGAGGCTGGCACTGCTACGCGTTACACAAACCATTGCGTCAGAAGCACCTGCATACAGCGGCTGGCGGAGGCAGGGTTGGAGGCCAGAGAAATCATGTCCGTTAGCGGGCATACAAATGAGTCATCGCTTCGCAGCTACTGGGCTCCATCTCTGGACAACAGAAATATGTGGAGCAACGCGCTTTTTGCCGGTCCGGGACACGCCATGAAACGGCCACTGGAGGAAAGCTCTTCCGATAACCTACCCGTGAACACCATGGCACCACCTGCAAAAAAGTCTGGCATGGAGTTCATGGAGAGCTGTTTCAAAAATTGCACTTTTAATGGCAGCATGAACATCCACCTTCATTCTGAAGCCAAAATGTTAAATATGTAAACAAATAAATAAATAGCCTAATTCAAGAATTGTTGTAAATAAATTGTTTTCAATAAATTGGTTAATAATATATTATTTACTATAATTATATCAATAACTGTAAGCGGGGAAGCAGGAGTGTTCGATTGATCGGCTAGCGTTACCAAGGGAACTATACTTTATAGGAACTACTTTCTGACGGAGATTAACTCAAGCAGAAAGTGTAGGTTTGGGAGCAAATGAGCCCACATTATGAAATTATTTTACGATATTGTTGATTACAATGATAGTTTGTGTTATAGAATCGCAATCATACACTTGAGGCCGTTCTTGAACGTCATTATTGGTACGACAGTACTGCGGCAGGACCGAGGCGCTTGCGCCGAGGTCCGTACGCCTGTACTGGAGTACCAATAATGACGTTCAAGAACGGCCTCTCGTGTATGATTGCTTAATTAATACACTGCACTGTAAAAAAAGATTGTAATTTTACAGTAAATAACTGTACATTTTTATAGTAATTATCATGTTTTTTTAAATAACTTGCAAAATCCTGTAAAATGACAGATATTAAATATAAATTAACAACCCAACACATTATTTTAAGTATTTTGACAATAGCAACAAATAGCGTTTATTTCATTTTTTTTTACAGTAAATGTACTATATAATATTTACAGTATTTTTGCACTTTCAGAAAATCCATGCAGATGTACATAGAATAAAAATTATTATCTGTAATTAAATATATAACTCGTAATATAAAAGTATATTACTATTATAAGACTATAAGATATTTCTATGTAATTTTAAGGTAAACATAAAACTGTAAAAAAAGCGTCAAATAAAAAAAACGTAAAATGTAAATAAAACATTTTTACATAAATCATTTTCTCAATATTCGATTGAATCCACCAAAAACACAAAATATCCAATGTTGAAACAAAAGTAAATAAATATCTTTTCATTAAATTCCTAATTTAATCTTGTAAACATCTACAGTTGACAATATCATTAAAAAAAATAAAAATCATAGAAAGTGGAGAAATCTCTGCAGGGAGGACCAAGGTTTAAAGAGCAACTTCCAGGTTTAAGACACCTGTGAATAAATGTGTAGGAAAATGATGAATACACTAGATTTTCAAAAAGATATACAGAAATATACACTACAGTGACATCTGGCGTCGTTTTTGTAAGAAATGTTCACTTCCGCATAAAAAAGCCTCGGCACGTGACCTCCCGCGTGTGACGTAACAAAGGGTAGACAAGGGGGAGAGTGGCCGGTGTAACGTATTAATAAACATGGATCTCAATGTTAGTTTCGACACAGAAGACACAGAAGAAGTTGAACATGAATATTCAAATGCATATGACGGACCATAACCTTATAATTATGAGCCTGCTAGGCGTCCAAGAGACAGGAGCAGCCAAGGATTAGAAGAAATAACGGCCATCGGAGAGAAATTGAGCTGTGGTGGGAGGAGAACCAGTAGAGAACTGGGCAGCTATCTTGGTGAGTGACCGGCATTAGCTACAGAATGTTAGCTAATGTCACATCACAACATTGTGAAGTTAGCTATCATATATTAGGCTATAACAAAAGTAGCATTGATAATATAGTAATGTTACTGGGAGGACTGTTGATACTGATCCATAACAGAAACTAATGTGCAAGTATCAGCCGTATCTCGCGTTACCTAATGCAAATCCACACTATGTTACGGTGCTGTACCGGAGGGGAGAGAGAGAGCAGGGAAGGAGGGGGGGAGAGCAGCGAAGGGGGGGAGAGAGATGTAATACGGTTTCATGATAAACTACAATACAATAAATACAAATACAATGTAAAACTACCGAAACTACCAGCTCACTAAAACACAACCACTCAACTCAACGCAACTACTAACTATACCCGCGGTCAGAGAGCGGAGATGTTTACCCTTTGTGATGTAATATGACGCGTTTGACATATGACCTGAAAAAAAAGCCGTTTTTAAGAGCAGAGCTCAAAGTTCCTCCTTTCCCTCTGAATTCCTGCCCTTATGTCTCGTAAAACATATCAAATCCTACATTCATTTTTTTAATTGTAATATTCAAGCAAGTTTAAGAAAAAATGTAGAAAAAACCCCCCTGCAAGATGCCCTTTAAAACACACACTGTTATTTACTCAACAATAAGTCACAGTTATCCTTGTTTTATGTATGTGTTCTGTTGCTGTTTTTTTTTTTCCATTGGTCAATTTACAGTAATAAACCTTAGTTTTACAGTATAATGTATGGTTTTCAGATTCAGGCCGACAGCCAGAGCTACGGCACTTGAAATATAATTCAGCCATAATACAGCAGACAAGTCAGGCATGTTTGGAATGAGTCCACAACACTCCTGATTGGTTAATATAAACGTAATCGAAGAAACCTGCCAATGAGAACTGTCTGCGCCTGTCGTTCACAATTGAAACTTCGACGTCAGTTTGAGCGGGTCTCCTCCTGCAGAGATACAGCTGTCTGTAAATCTACTGCAGGAGTTTATGGATTAATATCGGGATCGTTTTACATCTACACGTTGAAATATGATATTTATGTAAGTTGTATGCATTAATGTGAGGAGGAGAGTAATATCTGTTTAGTTTTCTTTTCTATCGTCACATCTTTTACACTTTTCAATTTGTCTCAAAAAATAGACAAATCTCGCCTAGGGCAGCAAATTGGCTAGAACCGGGTCCTAGGCCTCAAGAGCCTTTCTTGTGCTGGCAGACACATAGAGACAAATTGGTTGGGCGCAATTTGCACGCGCATCTAACCCCGGTGTAGTGTCCCCTCGGCAACAGACCACTCAGAGCTGGTGATTACTTCAGTTTATTTCCATACCTGAATTTCAATGGACATATACAATGGACACTTGAGCTGCGTTTCTCAACAGATCCTCACGCAGTGTCAACATCTCAAAAGAAGTGTCCAATAATCAACAACACAACAATGATCATATAGTGGTAGTATAAACAATGTCAAACATTAAACATAAACAAACTGGTGTACAAAACTCACATACCTGCATTTCAATGGAAAACATAAAATGGACTCGTGAGCTGCGTTCTGTTGGAGAGATAGCATCATGCTCACGTTAGCCTATTAGCTCAAATTAGCTATTTATGATCACATTAATAAATCATATAACACAAATAGCCAATCACACAAAAAACATGTTGCTGTGAGCATTAAACGACTAACATTAAACTAAACAAACACAACAGAACGTTATTGTCCAAATAAAATAATTACCACAAATTCTCCACAGACATAATACAATAGCACCTTGCTCTCAAAGATCCTCACACGGTATGAGAATCTCCCATAATCCATTGCAAAGATACAGTAATGCAGGCACGCGTTTGTAACACCAGATGGCATAATTCTCCAATTTAACCAGGATGTTACACCACCCCTTATAACTCGGTTACACGCGCACACTAAAATATTCCACAATCTTAACGCTCTAGCTGTGCGAGATGGTTCAATCTTCTTAAGAGCAGTTCTGAGTAGATTCTATAATAGGAAAAACAGGTTTAAAAAAGTTAGGAGATCTGCCAAAGTAAGAGTATGGAAGAAAAATATCTAAACGATGTTTAGATTAAAAGCATAATAAATATATTAGTCAGTTAATATTCATGCAAACTCATGCCTCTATGCCTCCAGGGAAGAAAGGAAAAGTCCTTTAGGCGAAGACAGAATACTTTCTATGTTTAATTCTCTGAGCTGTCAGCACTGCCTTAAAAACAAGATTGGTTCTTATCTCCCGAAGTAAAAGGGTATAGGATGTGTGACGTGTTCATATATTGTACATACTGTTTAGTACGTAGAGAAGCCAAACAAACAAAGTCCAGGGTTGCAGTCGGATAATGCAAAAATCAGCTCCTAAATTCTAACCCTATCGTCTATTCCTAGCTTTCAGAATAGGAGTGAAAGGTCACGGGGTTAAGGGATAGTGGATAGGAGAATTCAAAAGGACTTAGGAGAAGAGACTGCGGTACTTTAGAGAATCGACTGCACTTTCACTATCTGACGTGTTTATGATGCGCCAGCGGACGTCCTGAATGTGCGTCTGCTGCTGTGGGGAAACCATGGAAACTACAGTTTTCTATACAGCGGACTACAACATGGATGTTCAATAAGAACGAGGGACTACTGTGAACTCATCTAGAGACTCTGCTCCGTGCTCTGATGCTGCTGCTTTATGCTTTATGAACGTGGACAACAGAGAAACATATTCTTCAGGACCAAAGTTGGAATTGAAATAAAAAAGGAAAGTGACACTTCTGCTCGTCCCCCTCTCCCTCCGGTCTACATTAATACAAATGATCCCAATACGTATGATTGATGAACTAAAGATCTTAAAATCACACAATAATACAGATGTATAAACGTTAGTCCTTAACATCTATCACTGTGTATATCACCATTCAAACATCTTTTAAAAGTTGAACAAACTCCACACAGCTCAGTAAAGACTATATATGTTGACTTTATTTGATCATTTCAGTAAAAACTAACGTTCATATTTCTCTTTTTGATTATAATACTGATGAACGTTCAAAACAAAGCACTTTGGCAATTTACCACATACGTTTTAAAAAGCTTAATAAGCACCGTAACTTTCATGATATCATTTTTCGGTCATAATCGTTTGTTTCCGTGAACGGCCGACTGTTGTGTGACGGCACATGCCGTGGCTGCAATGCAATGCATTGTGGGGCAGCATTTTCTCCTCTCCTTTCGGTGAGGGAGGTCCAGCGGTTCCTAAGCTAAAGGAGGTTATAAAGGAAGTTTGAAACCTCCTTTCCTATCATCTAGACTAGAGAATCAGCTCTTGTCATGGCTGCCACTGAGGGACTTCCGGGTCATTTCACTCCGTTAGGAAGGTAAGCTAAATGGACTATTCGACTTCAGCCCAGATTTGGCTAGAGGGTGACGACTCAAAAGAGAGTTTTGGTAAAAAAAAACGGCAGATTTTGTCCTCCTTTTCCTGCCTATTCTTATACAAATTCTTTGGAGTGGGTTGAATGATATGAAAGCAATTGAAAAGACACAAGATTTTCCGATAAAAACAGCAGGATTTTCATAAAAATATAAATAGGAAATGCAAAAAACACTCAAATCCCATAAAAGGAGGTGGGTGTTACTAGAGCTGCTAAAAATAGACCTTTCAATAAAAAAACAGGTGCTTTTTCAATAATAAGAAATAGACCAAAATACTATTAAAAAAGATTTGCCCTACTTGTCGCGTTTACAATGCTGTATTGATTTTGGGTCATTAGTTATTCCAACGTTTTAGCTGTCGATGCAGCACAGTCTAATCATCAGTTCAAACATCGAGAACTTTTCGCCAAGACTTAGAGACACATGAAGTAAGGGTCTCTGGAGAAACTTCAAAACAGAATATTCTGGAAAGTTGGTAGAGATGATACCAATTACGATACCAATTACTCACAGGCTCCTCCCTCGATTAAACATTTTTGTTTATAGCATTTCAGAAAATAGTTTAAAACGCCTTTTGCACAGGATAGAATTTAAAATTCTTCTTCTCGCCTACAAAGCCCTTAATGGGCAGACGCCATCTTACCTTAAAGAACTCATTATACCCTACTGTCCTACTAGGGCATTGCGTTCCAAGAATGCAGGGTTGTTGGTTGTTCCTAGAGTCTCTAAAAGTACAATGGGAGCCAGAGCCTTTTCTTATCAAGCTCCACATTTGTGGAATCAGCTTCCAGTTTGTGTTCGGGCGGCAGACACCCTATCCGTTTTGAAGAGTGCGCTTAAGACCTTCCTTTTTGATAAAGCTTATAGTTAGGGCTGATTAGATTCAGCCCCTAGTTTTGCTGATATAGGCTTAGTTTGTCAGGGGACATCTTACTCCTTCCTTCTCTCTGTCTGTACCTGTGTCCTCTCATGTTCCGATTAACCCAGAGTCATGGATGATCCTGCGGTCCTGTGTCCTGGATCGCGAGCCCTGGATGGATATCCTCGTGGATTCATCTTCCTATCATACACAGATGCATTTCCAAACATTTGGACTACCTATGTTGCAAATGTATTATCTTTTCAATTTACACACGGCATCTATTGCACGTCTGTCCGTCCTGGGAGAGGGATCCCTCCTCTGTTGCTCTCCCTGAGGTTTCTCCCATTTTTCCCTTTAAACTGGGTTTTCTTCTGAAGTTTTTCCTTGTACGATGTGAGGGTCTAAGGACAGAGGGTCTAAGGACAGAGGGTCTAAGGACAGAGCGTGTCGTATTGTCATACTGATATTCTGTACACACTGTGAAGACCACTGAGACAAATGTAACATTTGTGATATTGGGCTATATAAATAAACATTGATTGATTGATTGATTGATTGATTGATTTTGCAATTTCCCTGAGCTTCGAATGTGAAATACTGTACAGCTTGTTTTACCAACAGTCCAAATACCATAGTTCAAAACCAACCAAGGGAAGACTGCAAATCCTCTGTCAGGCATTTCTGCTGGTAGAAAATAGTTGATAATGAAAAGTTGATCAACAACAACTATTCCCACAGGAATAAGATAAAAGGTTGTGTTGAATAAAATGTTGTACACTATGTTTTTCTCACGCTGAATACCGACATTATGATGTTTAATGTGTTTCCAGTTCTGGATTTGGCAGACAAACAAATGAGAGGGAAATAAAAGGAAATGCATTCTGCACTTCCTCTGTCAGCCACCAGAGGGCAGCGGGACTCCATGCTACAGAGACAACAGAGGACACTTCAGTGATTGTAGATCTAAATCTGATTTGTTGTACAGAAACAAGTTCCTGCCTGCAGTAATATCCTGGCTTCTTCATCTGTATTCATCTGTCAGCTGTCAGGAGATCTGCTCTTCCAACTACAGCTCTACGAGACCTTTATGAACCAATGAAAAGCTGTTTAAGCTCCACAAACACATCAACATACCTGTGGGAATGTAGCAACATAATGAAAGTGCAAGTGATTATTGTTGGACCCACACTACGTCACTACTTACTTGTATGAATACACAATGTGATTCACTGTTGGTACTATACTATTGGTTAAAGGGACCCAACACTGATTGCTCTGCTTACGAGACACATTTCCCTTTTAGATATTTTCAGATCATAGTCATCACATGTGTTACGTGCCAGGCAGGCTGTACATGTGTGGTTTTCCTTCCCTCCTGTGTTTCTCTCTTCTCCCTGTCGTCTGCACAGCTAATCAGCAGCTGATCGGTATCTGCCTGTGCACCTGAGTCTGATGGCTGATTGGATCCTCTCACCCTCAGCTGGCCTATCAGCAACCAGGGCCGACCATAAAGGAGGCACCCAGGAAGTCTTCTCTCTCTCACTCTGGGCCTGTTGCTGAGGAAGGAACACGGTTGTGTTTAGCAACTAAAGCTATTTGAATAATCTGAACTTTGTTAATGTGTGTGTGTTTAGAGGTGGAGGAGTTAGGTAAGTCTGGGGTACCCTGTACATTTCTCACCACCGAGCTAACTATTGTTTAGACACACTAGGTAAGCGGATTGTTGCCACCCCTGTATATTGTTTTGTCAAATTCTTTGTAGTTAGTTAGTGAGGGTTTTTGTTTGAGTTTGGTTTCAAAAGATAGTTGTAGAGAGGCCTGGTTTTGTTATGCTTGTTTCTTTTGTTTGGCACAATCCTTTGACTCCTCCTCCTCCTCACAAACAGAGTTTCTGTTTAATTGTATTATATGATAGGTTACAAGGAATAAACCTTTTGTCAACCTTTACTCTGACTCTCTCATAATTATTGGTTGTACGTTATTGTCTCCAGGTCCCCTAGACCTTAGTGGGGACGTAACAAATGGGGGCTCGTCCGGGATATCTATTTTCCTGAAATAAAAACAACCAATAATTGAGAAGTCATTGTAGGTGTTGTACATTGGCTGAAAAATGGGTTTTGACTTACAGGACTTTATTGAAAGTCCAAGTGTTGATACGTTGTATTCCTGTCGCAAAGATGACATGTTATGTATTGCAGCTCACTTTAACATTACAGTAGACAAGTATAAAGTAAAAAAAGAGATAAGAGAGAAAATCCTGCAAAAACTAGAGGAGTTAAAGATTCTTGAAATCCCAAGCATGTCAACTCAGCCTAGGGCTGAGGTGTCTATTGAAGATGATAGGGAAAGAGTATTAGCTACACCTAGAGTTGACAAGTTTAGTCCTCAAGCTCCTCCTGCAACGCTTCCTAGGTTTGAGGCTTTCTCTCCGGGTAGCTTAGGTGCAAGTAGTGATGCCAAACTAAAAGTTCGTCTTGTCCGTCTTCAGATGGAGGGCCAGGAAAAGGAGCGTAGAGCGGACTATGAACACAGGCTGCAGATTCGCAAGTTAGAGATAGAAGCTGAGAAAGAAATCACGTTAAAGCGGCTTGAAGTTGATGCCCTGAGAATCTCTTCAGAGCAGACATTTGAGAGGTCAAGACCTTCACATACAGTCTCTCATACAAAGAGTTTTGATGTTAGTAAAAATATTGCTTTAGTGCCAACTTTTAGAGAGTCAGAGGTTGACTCATATTTTTGTGCTTTTGAGAGAATTGCTACCGCACTGGTCTGGCCTAAAGACATGTGGCCAATCCTACTTCAGTGCAAATTAGTAGGTAAGGCTCAGGAAGTGGTATCTTCACTTTCTTTGGAAGAAAGCTTGCAGTACGAAGTGCTTAAAGAGTCGATATTGCGTGCTTATGAGCTTGTGCCGGAGGCCTACAGACAAAAGTTCAGAAACTATAAAAAGTCTGCTACGCAGACATTTGTTGAGTTTGCGCGAGAGAAGGGCATTCTCTTTGATAAATGGTGTGCGGCTAATGAAGTGAAGGATCATTTTGAGAGTCTTCGTCAGTTACTTCTCTTGGAAGATTTTAAGAATTCTTTGCCTGAAAGGATGGTGATATTCTTAAATGAACAGAAGGTTACTTCACTGGCTAAGGCAGCTGTTTTAGCAGATGAATTTATGCTCACTCATAAGACTGTGTTTTCTTCACCCTTGCGCCCAGATAGAGTTTCAATATCACAAACCGGAAGACCTGATCTTGGCCCAACAACTTTTGAAAGGTCTAGAGGACCACCATCACCTCCACGGGGGCCCGTGAGTGTAACTACTGCCATAAAACAGGACACCTTATTTCAGGGTGTCATTTCTTAAAGCGTAAACAACAATTTTCGCACCGCTTTCAAACGCCAAAAGGCATGGGACTCATTAAAGGAGTTTCCCTATCAGACATAGAAATGTCCCAGGAAGATGATGTACCTGATCCCTGTTTCAAACCCTTTATTTCCAAGGGCTTTGTTTCTTTAACAGGGGATCCTAAAGACCAGCTGCCAGTACAGGTACTTAGGGACACAGGAGGTTCTCAGTCCATTATTAGGGAAGGCATCTTACCTTTAACCTCCAGATCATCATGTGGATCAAGTGCTGTTGTTCAAGGGGTAGGCATGACACTAGTTGCGGCTCCTTTGCACAATGTTTATATTCACTCATCTCTTGTCAAAGGATTCTTTAAAGTAGCTGTCCTCCCTGCCTTGCCCATCAAAGGTGTTGATTTCATCCTCAGTAATGACTTGGCTGGGGGCAAAGTTAAGCCAGTACCTGAGGTCATTGATTCTCCTGATCTAAGTTTAGATGCAGAGAATCAGCTGAAGTACCTCCCGAAATCTTTCCTGCTTGTGTTGTTACAAGGGCACAGTCAAAGAAATACGGAGAGGACTTGTCTGATTCTTTTCTTGCTACAGGGCAGTTTCTTGAAGACATGACAGTGTCGGACCGACTGCCAGAGGAGGCCCGGTCTGCTGGTGCTGGATCACCCAGTAACAGCTCAGAGCTTGTACAACTGCCTGCCACTCGGGAAGAATTCATGGCAGCCCAGTTAAGTGATGAAACACTTTCTAAATGTCTCTCTTCTGTTATCAGTCAGGAAGAGGCCAAGTCAAAGAAGATGGCCTACATTATGGAAGATCACCTATTAATGCGTCGCTGGATTAGTGATGCCTGTGAGGAGTCAGACTCCTTAGCAATTTATCAAGTTGTCGTGCCAACAACCTATCGTTCTCAGGTGATGTCCTTGGCTCATGATCATCCATGGTCAGGTCACATGGGGGTAACAAAAATATATCAAAGAGTTTTAAAACACTTCTTTTGGCCAGGACTTAAGTCTGATGTAGTTCTTTATTGTCGAACATGTCATGTGTGCCAAGTTGTTGGTAAACCGAATCAGGTGATTCACCCTGCTCCTCTCATTCCTATTCCGGTAATGGGAGAGCCATTTGAAAGGGTGATTGTGGATTGTGTGGGACCCTTACCTAAAACTAAAACTGGAAACCAGTTTCTCTTAACTGTCATGTGTGCTTCCACTAGGTTCCCAGAAGCCATCCCACTACGGAAAATTACTGCCCCGGTCATCACCAAGGCACTTCTGAAGTTTTTCTCCATGTTTGGTCTACCGAAGGTAGTTCAAACAGACCAAGGTACCAACTTCATGTCTAAAGTGTTTGCCCGGGTACTTGACACCTTAGGTATCAAGCATGTGACATCCAGCCCATATCATCCTGAAAGTCAGGGGGCATTAGAGAGGTTTCACCAGACTATGAAATGCATGTTAAGAAAACATTGCCATGAGTCTCATAAAGATTGGGATGACGGTGTTCCTTTAGTGTTATTTGCTGCCCGTGAAGCTGTTCAGGAGTCTCTAGGTTTTAGTCCTGCTGAGCTAGTGTTTGGACATGAGGTCAGAGGTCCTTTAAGGGTTCTTAAAGAGCATTTGATCATGCCCACGAAAACAGTTTGCAGTATCCCAGGGTACTATCGCCGTTTCTGCAGAAACTTCTCATCGGTGGCGGCCCCACTCACTACGTTGACCAGTCCCTCAAAGTCTTTCGTTTGGTCCGGTGAGTGTCAGCAGTCATTTGAGAGCCTAAAAGGTATTCTGTGTTGTACTCCTGTTCTTTCTGCACCAGACTTTTCGAAGCCATTCAAGCTCGAGGTCGATGCCAGTGGAGTTGGGACAGGGGCTGTTCTTCTACAAGAAGATGCACAGGCTATCGATCACCCCGTGAGCTACTTCTCCCGAAAGTTCAACAAACATCAGTTGAAGTACTCTACTATTGAGAAAGAAGCTTTAGCTCTATTGTTTGCCTTGCAGCACTTTGAGGTGTATCTTGGCTCCAGTGTAAAACCTATTAAGGTATACACTGATCACAATCCGCTGGTTTTTCTTTCAAGGATGTACAACCACAATCAACGCCTTATGCGTTGGTCGTTGATTGTCCAGAACTACAACCTTGACATAAGCCATAAAAAGGGGTCCGATAATGTTCTTGCCGATGCACTATCTCGTGCTATGTAAATGGAAGGTTCATTGTAAGGGCCAAACATACTGTTTGGATTTATATGTGTGGGGGTGTTACGTGCCAGGCAGGCTGTACATGTGTGGTTTTCCTTCCCTCCTGTGTTTCTCTCTTCTCCCTGTCGTCTGCACAGCTAATCAGCAGCTGATCGGTATCTGCCTGTGCACCTGAGTCTGATGGCTGATTGGATCCTCTCACCCTCAGCTGGCCTATCAGCAACCAGGGCCGACCATAAAGGAGGCACCCAGGAAGTCTTCTCTCTCTCACTCTGGGCCTGTTGCTGAGGAAGGAACACGGCTGTGTTAGCAACTAAAGCTATTTGAATAATCTGAACTTTGTTAATGTGTGTGTGTTGAGAGGTGGAGGAGTTAGGTAAGTCTGGGGTACCCTGTACATTTCTCACCACCGAGCTAACTATTGTTTAGACACACTAGGTAAGCGGATTGTTGCCACCCCTGTATATTGTTTTGTCAAATTCTTTGTAGTTAGTTAGTGAGGGTTTTTGTTTGAGTTTGGTTTCAAAGGATAGTTGTAGAGAGGCCTGGTTTTGTTATGCTTGTTTCTTTTGTTTGGCACAATCCTTTGACTCCTCCTCCTCCTCACAAACAGAGTTTCTGTTTAATTGTATTATATGATAGGTTACAAGGAATAAACCTTTTGTCAACCTTTACTCTGACTCTCTCATAATTATTGGTTGTACGTTATTGTCTCCAGGTCCCCTAGACCTTAGTGGGGACGTAACAACATGTTATAGAGAAACGTAGTTTAGAACGTATTTACTTAAGTTAAACAATAACCTCCCCTTAATCAAACTCAGTCCAGCTTTATGATTCTGTTGAGGAAATATTTGATCAAAGAACCAAACTAGTTTTTTTGTGGTTTTTGTTTTTACATATTTTCAACATATTTCTTGGACATATATGTTTTTCATATTTCTGACAGACTAAAGTATTTTGCGTTTTTTTGCTTGCATTCAACGTACTATATTATCAGGCCCGGTTCTACGGGGGTGCATAAGGGTGCATTGCACCCTCAGTTGAGTCGTTATGCACCCTCATTTGAAAAATGAAAAGTAAAGAGAAAAAAAAAAAAAAATGGAAAAAAATGAAGAGTGAAAAATATTACATTTTGCCTACTATTACTAACAATAGTAGTAGTAATAATAATAATAATAATAATAATAATAATAAGAAGAAGAAGAATAATAATATTGTGGTTGAATAGCATTGTCTGCTGCATTTATTTGATCAATTTAAACGGTAAGTAACGTTA
Organism: Pseudochaenichthys georgianus; assembly: GCF_902827115.2. Classification (NCBI taxonomy): domain Eukaryota; kingdom Metazoa; phylum Chordata; class Actinopteri; order Perciformes; family Channichthyidae; genus Pseudochaenichthys; species Pseudochaenichthys georgianus. Next base: position 161,449 of record NW_027262988.1, read on the forward strand.
TTATGTCAGGTGCGCGTGACCTGTGCCGCTGCACATTCATCATCTGCAAGGTGCTTACACAGCAGTCAATGATGGATCAGAAAATGGTTAAAACAACCAGCTCTTATCGCCAGCATACACTGCATCTACTGCAGGTAATAACAGTTCAGATCATGGGGACATTTCATTACTGTCGTGGACACTAACGTCCTCCTGCCCGACTCGCCGGCTTTGCCCGCCTCGCCCACAGAGGCGGAGCAGCCACAGCCGTCTTCGTTACCCCAAACACCGCCACCCCTCGGCGGCCCGCAAGTGCCAGAGGACCTCTGCAAAACAGAGCCTGCCCAGGTATATTTAAAAAAGTACCCAACTCGCCTGTACAGTGGGGTGAGGTGCTCATTTTGCAGCTCATGGTTTCAAAACAGAGATTGGCTGGAATATTCATGTAAAAAAGATGCCATCTTCTGCATGTAGACATTTCAGTTAAAGTAAGTCAGATGCCTTCACCACAACTGGCTTCAACAACTGGCACCATGCTCTTATAGGCTACGTGATAAGGGACTGGGAAGGCATAATCAAGCAAAGAGCACATAGATCCATAGATCTCTTAATGTTGCTCTCAAAGTGCACCAGATTGATGGTTTTAACTTCAATATTTAAAAAGAAAATCTTCCCGGGGGAGCATGCCCCCGGACCCCCCCAGGAGGAGGTGAGGACCCCCATAGAGGGTGTTAGGTACACTCCCCACTTATAAAAATAGCACTTTACCACTGCACCCTCTCTAATCTCAGATGCACCCTTAGTCATTTTGTTCTGGAACCGGGCCTGTATATTATGCTGCTTTTGTGTGAAGTTTGGACATGCTATGCTACAGTATGTCTTTTTTTGCATATATTCCAAATACTATACTATGTTGTTTTTTGCATATTTGCGAGATTCTACATTATTCGGTAAGCAAACGTAAAAAATGCCGGCCTTTCATCAATACATCAGTATCATTTTTGAAGGCCTTCTTAATATCCATATCTTATTAAGGTTCATTTGGTTTTATGTTGAATAAAGTAAAGTGTTATCTTTCATTGCTTTTATTGTTTTACTATTAAAATATTAATGTAGTCTGATGATTAATTAATAATGTGGCCTTTTTGGCAGTTTAACTAAAGGTGTGCGGCTGCTGCCGTGAGGAAATATCAGCCTGACATTACAATGGGCTTTAATGGAGGCATGTTGACAGTTTTTGTCACTTCATGCCCTCAAGAGGCAATTTGTTTAATTATTATTGCTTAATTATTTTTCTTTTTTCAAGCTACGAGATGTTTTCCTACGTTTGTCATGATACATTATGTCTCAGGAATGTAGGGTTTGGGAATTATGGCAGTTTAAAAAAAATATGAAGGCAAATTTCAAGATTTCTTACCCTCTAGCTGTGACATCACGTACTCTAGTTAATGTTAACATCTGAAGAAGGCCTCTTTACCAAGGTGTGAACAATGTTTAATATCTCTAAAAGTAAAAATCAGATTTAAAAGTTGTTTTACACGAATAATGTCAGAAAGATGGGTAACATTTTAAAGGGGGTCAGAGCTACCAGGAAGGGAGTGGAGCCTGATGGGGACACTGGGAACAGAAGGTGAGGGGGGTAAGAGAGGCAGGAAGGCCATTCTTAAGTATTTGAGTGGAACAGGATTGATTGGAAGAATTTAAAACAACGTAAACAACACAATGGTATAATTCCACAAGTGGTGATAGGATGATATGGTGATACACACTCTTGTACAGTAGGTGGCGGTATGCACCTTAAAGCTGTTTGCAATCCGCCAAAAACCGAGAGGAGGAGAAGAAGGAGAAGAAGAAGAAGAAGAAGAAGAAGAACCTTGATCCATGCAGCGTCTCCTCGCTACGGTTCTCTCTTTGAACAAACAATAGCAGAGCTCGAGGAGGAGCTGTTTCTTTCCAAAGAGGAGAACAAGAGACTCCAGAAGCTACTGGACGCTGTTTTACAGCCTCAGCTTCGGATCCACAGAGCAGGTCTGTTCCCTTTACCCTTAATTAACACTTTACACTCTTCAGTAGCACTTTATTATCACATTAATAACACTCTAGACCCTTTATCAGCACTTGCTGCAGGTAGCAGATCCTGAAGTAAAAGTACAAACACCACACTGTGAAAATACTCCATTACCAGTTAAAGTACTGCATTCATACCTTATTTAAGTAAAAGTATGTAAGTATTATTAGACACATGTACTTTATTATAATATTTCAAATGTATTACGGAAGAGCAAACCTACCAAAATAAATATATTTATAAAAATACATACATTGAATAATATGCCATTTAATGTACTGATTTAAATATTACCCATACATGTGGGCACTAGGAGTGGAGTGCACCAGCTGGGCGTAAAAAAGTAGGGCTTAACTCTAACGTCGGGCTTAGCTACGTCCAATTTAGTGATTCGAATTTACACCGAGTGCACCAAGCCTGACTAGTCTCGGGCGTAGCTGCGCCTGGTCTTAAGATTTCCATGTGAATACACACGAAACAGTAATTTTTGCCAAGCAACACATGTCTATATAATTTAACACTGGAACTCCTCCATTCAGAGCAAGCTAATAATTGAATAACGAATATGGATAACAGAAAGAAGAGAAAAAACAATTGTACTGATAGAGAGTTTAGAACATTGATTGAAGTATATGTTGTTCTTGTTTTTTATCTCAATTTCATGTTAACAGTTCTCCAAAATGTTGTTATTTAATGTTCTTGTGTGTGTTCTTTGAATAAAATACAGGGTTCGTACGGGTGCTTGAAATCCTTGAAAATGCTTGAAATTTGACGTGGTGTTTTCAAGGTTGGGAAAGTGCTTGAATTTTGGGAATGGTGCTTGAAATTGAGAAAGTGCTTGAAAATGTAAATGCTTTACATTTGCAATAAATTGCTGTGACTGAATAGTTCGCTTTTTAGATTAAAAGAAAATAATTGCTTCGCTTCTACATAAAACAGCTCCGCTGCGGCATTCCCGCGCTATTCGCGCGACCTGCAAGTGTTTGTGTTACGTGTGACCTGGGCATTCTGATGAGAGTGATCGATGACTGTGTGCCAGGAGGTTGCAGTTTCAACGAGCGTTGGCTAGCAGAAGACAAATACAAGCCATGGCTAAGACGAGGGTCAAGCCCACGAGTAGCCTCCCGCAAAGTTTGCAAAAATAATGATGGGAGAGTCTGCGCTGATGAGCAACATGAAAGGTACGCCGTAGTAGAGCATTTTAGATTAGGCTAACGTTGCATGTTACGTTTGTTTAAGCTAACGTTAGCGAGCTGAATAGCGAACTCGATTGAGGGATAATAATAATTGCAGGGGACAATCATTTCAGAGGAGCGTTACAGTCGCCATCGTGTGGTGTTCAGAGGATGAAGCACTCACGGTATTTCGTGTTATAGTCACGAAATATATATAATCTATTGATTCGACACAGAGCGATTTTGAAAGCAATGTATTTCTACTGGTAGTATGTTTCGTGCCTAAAGCAACTTGCTCTATCGAAATCAGTCACATTGACTCGAAGACACATTTTTGTTTGTATTACTGGTCTGGGGGAAGCTCGCGAGTGTGTTTGTGTACCGGGGAAACACTCACAAGAAACACCGGCTGTTGTTATGCTTGCTGTGATGTTACATTAGTCCGTTCTCCGCTTGTAATTATGCCGTTACAAGCTTCAAAGTTGTATTTATCATCTGAATTTGCCGAAACAAGTTTAATATTCTGAAAGCCAACACTTTGTTTAATTGAAAACCGATGAAAACAAACTGTCTTATCTCTAAAGTTGAAGTATTATACAAGTAAACTACATTTTGCTTTAATCCCATGTAATTGTAGAATGAACACAGTCTTCCTTTGAAGATGTCTAAGTCAGGTGTCTTGAGTAGTCAACATTACCTACAAATCATTGTACACATTTGTAAATATTATTTTCCACTTGTTACCATTGTGAGCCCATTTGTATGCAGCTCTGTGTGATTTTGTGGCTACAATTCAGGCTAATACGCTACCAGAGGTGGAATAAGTACTCAGATATTGTACTTGAGTAAAAGTACAAGTACTCAGATCTTGTAGTGAAATTATAAGTACTCATATATTGTACTTAGTAAAAGTAGAAGTACCAGAGTGTAGGAATACTCTGTCACAGTAAAAGTCCTGCATTCAAAATGTTCCTCAACTAAAAGTAGAAAAGTATTCTCATCAAAATATTGTTCAAATAGCGACAGTAAAAGTAGTCGTTGTGCAGATTGGTCCATTTCAGAATAATATATATGATATGTTTTATAATGATTGATCATGAAAGTGTTCTCAAAGCTGGTGAAGGTGCAGCTAGTCTGAATGGCTTTGTAGACTGCAGGGTAGCTTGTGGATTTACTCGAGGTGGAACTAAAGTCTGATTCAACACTTGGTTATATTTCACATCATTCATCCAGATCTGTGAAGTAACTAAAGGTATTAAATACATGTAGTGGAGTAAAAGTACACCATGTACCTATGACTTATGTTTACTGCCAACCTAAAAGTACCTCAAAAATAGTAATCAATAATGTATTGAAAAGTTATTTGGCTGATTGTTTTATATTGGCTCAGACAGGTTATATGGGAGGCCTAGTCTACCTACAGATCACTCATTTTGAAATATTAAACTTAGTTTTATTTTCTTTAATTTTTCATTCTCGTGTAGAATGCTATCATGAAACACACATTTGGTTGTTTATAGCATAAAGAACATCTGATTTAATGTGAGGTAGGGAAATAATCATTTGAGGATGTGTATATAAATATGTAATTTACAACAGCTGTAAGATGCTGGAAAATGCACCTTGAAAATGCTTGAAAAGTGCTTGAATTTGACTTTGGAAAAGGTGTAAGAACCCTGAAAATAGGCCTAATGAAAATATGTGGTCACAAAGGGAGCTTATTGAAATGCAATTGCAAAAAAACAGCGTTCATATTACAAATATATAGGTCTATAGGTTGTTTATTATATAATTGCGGGTAAGTCGTCCACCGATATCTTCACGGATGCCAGCAGGAGCCACAGGGTTCTCATCCGCCTCCAGTGCCAATTCTCCTTGAAGGGGGATTCTCTTTTTCACCCAGATGTTGTGCAGCACCGCAGTGGCAGCAATGATCACGCAGACGCGCTCAGGGTGCATTCGCATTTCACTGTGGAGGCACTGAAACCTACAAAAAACAATTTAGCCAATATCTACATTAAAAGGCTGGCCTTTTATATATTATAAAAATGACTTACTAACCTACGTTTGAGCACTCCAATGCAGCGCTCTACAATGTTCCTCGTTTTTGTATGCTTGTCGTTATAGCGGTGCTCTTGTGCAGTTCTCTCTGCGATGACAGGTGTCATTAGCCAGCGCTTCAGAGGGTATCCACTGTCTCCGAGAAGAAGACCATTCACTCTCCCTGCCTCAAATTCCCGTTGAAGGGCGCTCTCTCAGGATGCGAGCATCATGGGTCGACCCAGGCTATCTTGCAACGAGGTCGACAATGCCCATGTCCGAGTTGCACACAATTTGAACATTTATAGAATGGTAACCCTTTCTATTAACATACAAATACTCATGTTCAGAGGGGGCCTGAATGCGAACATGAGTACCGTCGATGCATCCGACAATACCAGGTATACCTGATTTTAACAAAAGATCTTGCCTGGATTTCGCTGCTTCTTCTTGTGTGGGTAGGTGAATATAGTTCCTATGGCGGTGCTGGAGGGCCAATGAAACTTGTCTTATAGCCCGACATGCAGTTGTGCGATGACCATTAATCATGTCTCCCACAGTATTTTGATAGTAAGTTCTGATCCGTGCTGGAGTTGAGGGGAGATCTCCTCGATTAAATCAAAAAGGGCTTGTCTGCCGAAACGAAACCTCTCTCTCAGTTCACTGAATAGATGTCCAGTGGGTTTGTTCGATCACAGACAACTCCTTCTCTTCTTAATGCCCTTGCATTGTTAAACTTGCCCTGCCATCGTTATTATCCTTCTTGCCTGTTTTACGTTACTATGGATACTAGTCTGTCTTTCCGATTTACGCCTGCTCCATACTTGGCGTAAAAGTTACACCCGGGCGCAACGCATACAGGGCTTGAGTCTAAGTGGTGCACTAGTCATAACTTTAGTTTGGTCTTCACCTTCGGTTCTACGGCGGACGTAGAGTTACGCCCAGTTTACGCCCAGCTGGTGCACTCCACTGTAGTTGGTTAAATGTGACATACATTGATACTTTAGTTTTAATGTGCTTATTCATTCACCTTTTATTCACCTGTGTAAAAGCAAATACTTTGGATTAATTCAAATTGCGGGAGAATAATTATAGAAATATAGAAATCAATGAATACATATTAGGGATGCTCCGATCGATCGGCCACCGATCGTTATCGGCCGATACTCACTCTCTACCGATCGATCGGGCTCTCTAAAAATGCCGATCGCGAGAGCCGATTGCATGACGTAAAATTATGACGTAAAATACATGACACTTTTCTCTGTGCGCGGCAAAACAAGCTTCAGTCTGGCAGCAGTTTCGAATGCGCTAGAATTTGAAAATACACAACCGGAAAAAATCTGCCACTTCCTTACAGAGCCCCTCCTCCAACACACACGAACGCGCACATGACCAATGAGGGCACGAGATAAGTTTGTGCACAGATGGAATGCTGACAGGCAGGTAGGCCATCCAGTTACTTTAGCCGGGCCGGCTCAGATGATTGGTTGTGCTTTTTACAGTACTACGGCTTCCACAGATGAAATTTGTTTATGGGTTTTTTGTCAAAGCACTTAAGATATTCATTGCTATCGGGATGTTAAGAGCATTCCATGGAATATAACAAGTGTATCTCGAGCCGGTTTCTCAAACTTACCTACCCCACCTTTAACTAGAATTATCTAGTTAACAAAAAGTGTTAACAAATCCAGAATATGATTTATATTTTGCTGGCTACTGCAGAATGCTGTGGTAGCCATGCTGGTTAAGGGTGCCTTGAACTCTGAATAAATCACCAACAGTGACACCAGTAAAGCCCCCACCCCCCGGAGATGGGAGGTGCTTTAACTTGCGGTTTCTGAGGCTGGTAACTCTGATGTGTTTATCCTCTGAGCAGAGGTAACTCTTGCTCTTCCTTTCCCGGGGGGGTCCTCGTGAGAGCCAGTCTCATCATAGCGTTCCATGGTTTTTGCGACTGCACTTGAGGATACATTCAAAGTTCTTGACATTTTCCGGATCGACTGGCCTTCATTTCTTAAAGTGATGATGGACGGTCGCTTCTCTTTACTGAGTTGAGTCGTTCTTGCTATAATATGGATTACAACAGCAGTCAAATAGGGCTTTCCACTGTGCACTAACTCTACCTCTGCACAACACAACTGATGGTCTCAAACACATTCAGAAGGCAAGTCATATTACACACATTGACTCTTGACAAGGCACACCTGTTAATAGAAAACCATTCCAGGGGACGACCTCATGACCTGACTGAGAGAAGCCAAGAGTGAGCAAAGCTGTCATCAAGGCAAAAGGGGCTACTTTGAAGAATCTAAAATAAAAATCATATTCTTGATTTTTTTTTTAACACTTTTTTGTTAACTAGATAATTCCATGTGTTCTTTCATAGATTTTATTTCTTCAGTGTTAATCTACAAAGTAGAAACAAATAAAAATAAGCAAAAAACATTGAATGAGAAGGTGTCCAATCTTTTGACAGGTACTGTATATAAAAAACACACATATTTGAACATTTAGCTGGTTCCCTCATACATAATCATTTATACAAGTGCAACTTTGAACACATACAGCAGTAAAATGCAACATACAAAATAATCAAGAAACAACATAAATTAAACACTGACAGGGAACATTTTTACTGCACCATCATTACTGTTTCATAAGAAGGTGCCGTCAAATGTTCTGTTAATACTTGCATACTTTTACTAAAATAAGGTTTGAATGCAGGATTTTAATTTGTAACGGAGTATTTTCATTCTATACTGTAGGCTTAGTGTATCTGTGAACGATCCCAAATACAATTCCTTGTTTACATTGCGGCTAGTGCTACGCCAGAAGAAAAAACCCTTTTACATTTTGAACTGGAAGTGGAAAGGGGCTGGGCTACATGAGGTGACTTGAGCCAACACAAATACACAATAGGTGGGACTAAGAAAGATAATGTGAAAATATAAAAACAAAGGCATTCATTAGGGCTGCAAAATGTCTCCCATTGTAATGGTGATGAGATTTTTAAATGCTAACAGTTAACAGTTTCTTCTGACTGTGTTTCCTGCAGACGTCCAGCAGCTGGTAGTGGTTAAAGAAGAGCTTCTCCCTGACCAGCAGGAGTGGCGCACCAGTCTAGACCAGGAGGACCCAGAGCCCCCCCCACACATTAAGCAGGAACAGGAGGGAGAGCAGCTTCAGGAGCTGGAGGAGGCTGATATCACCAAGTGCACTTTCACTCCTGACCCTGTGAAGAGTGAAGATGATGAAGAGAAACCTCAGTCCTCTCAGCCTCATCAAAGACAAACTGAACACATGGAAACAGAAGCTGATGGAGATGAATGTCGAGGACCAGAACCAGCCAGGAACTCCGATCCAGAGAGCAGTTTACAACCAAAGACTGAGGACCACACTGAAGACTCTTCTGAACCTGACACTAGAGACTCTTCTGAACCTGACACTGAAGACTCTTCTGAACCTGACACTGAAGACAGTGCTGATTGGAAAGAGACCAGAGAACCTGCCTCAGGCTCAAACTCACTGAAAAATAGACATGAATCTGTCAGTGATCCACAACATAGTGCTGAAAATAAACCATTCAGCTGCTCAGTCTGTAAGGAAGCTTTTCCACAGAGTGGACATTTCAAGACACACATGAGTCCACACAGGAGAGAAACCATTCAGCTGCTCAGTCTGTAAGAAAGCTTTTTCACAGAGTGGACATTTAAAGAGACATAAGAGAGTCCACACAGGAGAGAAACAATTCACTTGCTCAGTCTGTAAGAAAGCTTTTTCACGGAGTGGACATTTAAAGATACACATGAGAGTCCACACAGGAGAGAAACCATTCACCTGTACTGTCTGTATGAAAGCTTTTTCATGTAGTAGAAGTTTAAAGAAACACATGAGAGTCCACACAGGAGAGAAACAATTCACCTGCTCAGTCTGTAAGAAAGCTTTTTCATGGAGTGGACATTTAAAGACACACATGAGAGTCCACACAGGAGAGAAACCATTCACCTGTACAGTCTGTAAGAAAGCTTTTTCATGTAGTGGAAATGCAAAGATACATATGAGAGTCCACACAGGAGAGAAACAATTCACCTGCTCAGTCTGTAAGAAAGCTTTTAAACGGAGTGGACATTTAAAGATACACATGAGAGTCCACACAGGAGAGATGCTACACAGCTGCTCAGTCTGTAAAAAAGCTTTTTCACAGAGTGGACATTTAAAGACACACATGAGAGTCCACACAGGAGAGAAACCATTCACCTGTACTGTCTGTAAGAAAGTTTTTTCATGTAGTGGAAGTTTAAAGAAACACATGAGAATCCACACAGGAGAGGAAAAATAGATCTGCAAAGTTTGTGACAAAATATTTAAATGGCGTAATCGTTTAAAAAGACCAAGTGTGTTGGTAAGGGAATACATTTGTCTATTTTGTCTCCTAATGCCGTTGCATGTAATACGTTACTCCCTAAGCCTGTTTTCACCCACCTGCAACCGATTCGCTAATAATCACAAATGTTCATTTCTTCGACCCCTTGAGACTATTTCTTGTTTAATAATCGTTACATCTCCTCAGGACCAAGTTCCTGTGTCCTGCCTTTCACCTGCTGATCACCCACTGCTCATTTAAGGTAGACTCACCTTTACAATGGACCAGCTAGTCTTAGTGTCTTAATGCAAACGTTTTGTAAAGTGATGCTAGACCAACAACGTGCTGTTGGGCTGTGTGCTCTCTGCAGGACGCTGTCTGTACTCAAAGATTGTTGATGAAATGAGAGCTTCACTCTGTTTTTGTTGTCTAAACCAGTGATTCTCAAATGGGGGTACGCGAACCCCTGGGGGTACGTTGGGGTACTGCAGGGGGTACGTGAGATAAAAAAAAAAAAAAAGGTTAATTAAAAAAATAATCTTTGTAAAATAAGTTAAATAGAATACACAATTTTATATAAAACTTTCCTAGAACCACCTCATATAAACATGTCAAATGTGTGTATTGTATTTTATAGTTTTTCACAATAACATATTACTTAAATTGAAAAATGTTATTTTTTTCCATGCATAAAATCAAAATGTCCTTAGTTTGTTGTAATGCATACCACGAAGGAGTTAATACTTCACACACTGAGGGAACTTCACTATATTTGAATTATTTATAAAGGCTTTTTCGATCAAACATTTTCGGGATCGGTCAGGGGGTACTTGGCTGAGAAAATGTTTCAAAGGGGGTACATTACTGAAAAACGTTTGAGAAGCATTGCTCTAGATGATAGGAAAGGAGGTTTCAAACTTCCTTTATAACCTCCTTTAGCTTAGGAACCACTGGACCTCCCTCACCGGAAGGAGAGGAGAAAATGCTGCCCATTGCAGCCGCGGCATGTGCCGTCACACAACAGTCGGCCGTTTACGGAAACAAACTATTATGACCGAGAAATTATATCATGAAAGTTACGGTGCTTATTAAGCTTTTTAAAACCTATGTGGCAAGTTGCCAAAGTGCTTTGTTCTGAACGTTCATCAGTATTATAATCAAAAAGAGAAATATGAACGTTAGTTTTTACTGAAATTATCAAATAAAGTCAACATTTCACAGTCTTTACTGAGCTGTGTGGGGTTTGTTCAACTTTTAAAAGATGTTTGAATGGTGATATACACAGTGATAGATGTTAAGGTCTAACGTTTATAATAAATACATTTGTATTGATTTTAAGATATTTTCATCAATCATACGTATTGGGATCATTTGTATTAATGTGGACCGGAGGGAGAGGGAGACGAGCAGAAGTTTCACTTTCCTTTTTTATTTCAATTCCAACTTTGGTCATGAAGAATATGTTTCTCTGTTGTCCACGTTCATAAAGCAAAGCAACAGCATCAGAGCACGGTGCAGAGTCTCTATATGAGTTTACAGTAGTCCCTCCTTCTTATTGAACATCCATGTTGTACTCCGCTGTATAGGAAACTGTAGTTTCCATGGTTTCCCCACCGCAGCAGACGCACATTCAGGACGTCCGCTGGCACATCATAAACACGTCGGATAGTGTTATGGAAATCTAGGGCCCAACACAGCTGGAGAGTACAAGTCAAATGATCATAACAAATAAATGGTGAATCGAGAAAAGCTGTCTTTTGGTTATTTATTTGAAGCTTCAAATACACGATATAATGATTGAATAATGTCACAAGTCGCACAGAGTATAAGATAGTCTGCGCGAGAGTGCGCAGGACAATGAAAAAGCAGAGATTATATAAGGAAAGAGTGGGAATATTATAACTCCCCTGTTCACACGGGGAGATTGTTATGAGACACCCAGTGGCCTTGAGTAGATAGCATAACGGTTCTCAGAGCAGGGAAGTTCGTGATGTGTCTGACTGTGTATGAGTCTCCCAGTCTGCTGAAACAGCTGTGGCCTTGCAGAGACTGGGAAACTCATAAGAGAATATAATAGAATAATAATGGTAAAAGCACAACAAGAGGAAATAAGAAGCATTTGGTTTAAACATATGAAAGATATAATAAGGATAATAATAAGGATGATAATAATAACATTTTCCACTACATTCCCCCCTTTTGATCATACTTGATCAATAGAAAAAACAAATGATAGGATAGACTGATATAACACATCAATGAATACACTCCATCGCTGGTTTAAGTAAACACATCACAAATATATCATAGAAAACTGGCTGTTTTTGTGGAGGACAGACTCCAATATAATGTAAGCATAAAAGAGGAGATACACACATGATTATATTGATAAATCGGAATCAGACTCTTCTGATTCTAGCTGATCTATCTCACTGTGGCGCAAAGGATTGTCTTATAATGGAATAGTAGTATACTGAACGAAAGCTAACAGGTTGTTAAGATGCAGCACGGTGTCAGTGGTGTTCTTGGTGGCGTCGGGAATGTAAGTGCAACAGGAGTCACCGATCACATGACACAGGCCACCCTTTGAGGCGAACAAAAGGTCAAGAGCGAATTGGTGCTGCATGAGCATGTTCCTAGAGGCTATTATGAATGGGGTCAATGCCTGGAAGCCTTGCGTCGTCTCATAAGTCAGATTCTCTAGCCGGACGTGTAAGGTATCTATTTTATGGGCATTGTTTACTGTACCCCACCATGGGAACAGGCCACCCATGAATTTAGCTCCAGCGGACGTCATATCTCTTTTTACCTTGTGGTGGTCGGGGTGTTGGAACTCTGGGTAATGATGTGTCGTGTGCATTAAGGACGTGAGTACAGTGACTGCTGGATTCAAATCCACTAAAGTGCATGTCCCTATCCAAAGGGGAGCCAGAACTTGATAGAGCTTGTTGCCGCACAACCAAACGTAATCTTCTGGCGCGCTAAACCCAGCATCACTGGGCCACGCCAGTTGGAGGGAAATATGTTTAACATCAGGGAATGCTACGTTAGAAAGGATTCTCTCAGGGGCACCAGATATGTGACAATACGAAATTTTGTAAGCACCGCCACCGCATGTGTTCCGTAGGATGCGAGTACAACCAGTAGTAGTGCCTAGGGAAAGATAAGGTGTTGTAAGAGACGTTTTGTGGTAAACTCTCTGGATGCAGAGGTTGTGTTTCATCCCTCTCAAATGACTGGGGTGCACATGGCTGACGGGTTGGTACTTTGCGTATGTGGTGTCAAGCGTGGATGCACGCAAAGAGGAGTTAGACCGATTGCTGCATGGTGGGGGAAGCTGCCTAGCATAACGCCACTCGGTTACGCTGTCTTCACCCTTGATGGGCTTTGTCAGAGCCATAAACGCGCAGAGGTGTTCAACCTGGGTCAGAGAGCGCGGACGAACTGGCACGGACATTGATGAGTCCTGGGGGAAAGGGGTGCATGCATAACATGACCCATTTTGTCCTGCGGCCTGCAAGAATGATCTCAGAGTGTGCCACCAGACGTTACCGGTGATCCCACTACTGGTCTGACCCACATCAATGTTGCTATGGTCGTTATCGCCTATGTATAGATTAAATGTAGATGTACCTATGGATGTCAATAGTGGCGTCAAAGGTTGCTTACGTTTTTCCGGGTCTGAGTTTTGGGCGCGATGTCAATGTAAAATGTGCCACACGGGTCGGCGCCGGATACATACATACAGACAACAAAATAAAATAAATGTGGTTCGCCCTGCTTTCCCCATGTACCTCTTAGATACCTCGATTTTGGCTGACATGCTGTGTGCTGAAATGGATACATAACATATAGGACTAGTCCTAACACAACTATCATGGCAAGTATGCAGAGGAACCATTCTATGAGTGTCCAGGCTCTCCAGTAGCATTCACATTGCTCACGGTTGCGTTGTCGTCTCTCCAGGCGAGCCCTCATCACGAGGGGGAAATGTTCCATGGAGTGTGTGAGTGTATTCTCTCGGTCGATTTCGTGACACGGACCGTCAGACTTCGCACACTGATAACACAAACGAGGAACCAGAGAGCATATGGAACCGCTCAGCTGGCACTCGCTCGTGACACCTTGTGTGTAGTGTGTTTTGGTGTATGTAGTGCAAGTGTGGTGCTGGTGGTGACTAGGACACGTCACTTGCTGTCATCTGTTGGTGACTCGGACACGTCACTTGTTGTCATCTGTTGGTGACTTGGACACGTCACTTGTTGTCATCTGTTGGTGACTTGGACATGTCACTTGTTGTCATCTGTTGGTGACTTGGATATGTCACTTGTTGTCATCTGTTTCTATCGTTTCTCCTTTCCTGTGACCACGACCTTGCAGTGGCTGGCGTGGACCCATGTAGCTCTCTCGGCGACCTTGACCGCTGTCTGGGTGACGAGAAGCACCTGGTAGGGACCTGCCAACGATTGGATTTCCAGCTCTTTCTCCGGAAATCCTTGACCAGCACGAAGTCGCCCGGTTGAAGGCGGTGAAGCGGACCAGTGGCAGTCACTAAAGTGGATGATAGGTTAACACAATATGACAACATAGCATCCTCACACAAAGTTGTGGAGGGAGGAGGACATCCTGGAGCCTTGAGTCCAATCTGGATTAGCATAGGATTTCAAATGGGCTGAGTTGACTCCGTGTTCTTTTCCGCATCCTCATGTACATCAGCACAATGGGCAGAGCTTGTGTCCATGACAGACCTGTGTCTGCACAGCATTTTGCTAGTTTGTAATTTTGCATAATGCAGATTAGCATGCTTCACAGTGCTTTTGAGCTGTTACTGTGAACCCCCTTGTGAACCACTCCTGATTTATAGACTCTAACATCCCCCCTTTTGACACATGATCCCACCCATGTGTCAACTTAGCGAAATGAGGGAAAAAATGTCTGGGAAGACATGGATTAGAATTTGGGCCAACCCAAAAAACAGCCCCAGCAGCCTTCCATTGAGCCTTCTCAACTGGCGTAGCTAGCTGCTTCATGGAAGTCAGTGATGACATTTTGTCAGTAAAGGAGGAGACAGGGATTTTAACAAATGAGTGTGCGTGAGGTGCGAGAGGAATCAGAGCAGCTGCCTTTGCGGCTGAGTCAGCAGACGCATTTCCTAGGGAAACTGGGTCTGTACTGCTTGCGTGTGCGGCACATTTACAGACTGCAACCTCAGATGGGAGCAGAATGGCGTCTAGTAAGCCTGCAACCAGTACATGGTTAAGTACTGGTTTGCCATCAGATTTCAGAAATTGTCTACACTTCCAAATAGCCCCAAAATCGTGTACTACCCCGAAAGCATATCGTGAGTCAGTGTAAATAGTCACGGTTTTGCCTTCTGCAAACGTGCAGGCTTCAGTTAGTGCGATGAGCTCTGCTGCTTGTGCTGAGAGGTGACATGGAAGCGGTCCAGAACGGAGTACAGCAGAATCTGAAACAACAGAAAAAAAAAACAACAAAAAAAACAACAAAAAAAAACAAACAAATAAATTAGTGCCCCCTTGGTCGCGAGAGGCAGACCCATCAACATACAAAATGAGTTCAGCGTTGGTCAGAGGAACGTCTTTTAAGTCCAAACAATAAAAACCTGTCTGTCTTTAAGTCCGGTCTAGGTGTGCACACAATGGAAATTACGTCAACTGTCTTCAGGCAATATTCAAACTAAATGAAGTCTCTCCTTTTGAAACATCATGTGTTGAAATAAACACCTGCAGTTCAAAAAATAAAAAAATAAATAAAAAATGAATTGCCTAATATTTTTGTTGTGGAATCAATTAATTTCTTTCTTTAAAGGCAAAAACATGAAAAAGCTAAGAGAAAAACCCTATTGAATACAATATTATTTGGAGCAACTTAATTTATAAATAGTTGTCAACTTAAAAACATGTGTTCATGTTCAACATGTGGTAATTAAGTACATACAATTTAAGATTATATTTAAATAATACGGTAAAACAAGTTGGAACTTTGGAGTAATCAACTTAAAAACTTGTGTTTATGCTACCAATTATTAAGTGAGTGGTAATTGAAAACACCTCTGATTGTAGAGGAAAAGCCTTCTCCCCTTTCTCAAATAACTTTGTTGCTTTAACAACATTTCAATAGAAGTTGTCTTAACTCAATAACCATCGATGCAACCTATTGCCTTGATTTTCTTCGTTAAGCCAAGGCATTTGTTGTTAGAGTGTACGTAGACTGGGCCTCCCATATAACCTGGCTGAGCTGATATAAAAACCAATCAGCAAATAACTTTTCAATACATTATTGATTACTATTTTTTAGGTACTTTTAGGTTGGAAGTGAACATAAGTCATAGGTACATGGTGTACTTTTCCTTCACTACATGTATGTAATACCTTTAGTTACTTCACAGATGTGGATGAATGATGTGAAATATAATCAAGTGTTAAATCAGACTTTAGTTCCACCTGGAGTGAATCCACAAGCTACCCTGCAGAATACAAATTCATTCAAACTAGCTGCACCTTCACCAGCTTTGAGAACACTTTC
Organism: Pseudochaenichthys georgianus; assembly: GCF_902827115.2. NCBI lineage: Eukaryota > Metazoa > Chordata > Actinopteri > Perciformes > Channichthyidae > Pseudochaenichthys > Pseudochaenichthys georgianus. The sequence goes on from NW_027262988.1 coordinate 177,623, forward strand.
ATGATCAATCATTATAAAACATATCACATATATTATTCTGAAATGGACCAATCTGCACAATGACTACTTTTACTGTCTTTACTTTCACTATATTCTGATAATACTTTTCTACTTTTACTTGAAGAACATTTTGAATGCAGGACTGTTACTGTAACACTCTGGTATTTCTACTTTTACTCAAGTACAAGATCTGAGTACTTATTCCTTTACTCAAATACAATATCTGAGTACTTCTAATTTCACTACAATATCTGAGTACTTATTCCACTTCTGGTAGTGTATTAGTCTGAATTGTAGCTACAAAATCACACAGAGCTGCATAAAAATAGAATAATATGTACACGTGTGTACAATGATTTGTAGGTAATTTTGACTACTCAAGACACCTCACTTATACATCTTCAAAGTATTGGCTTTCAGAATATTAAACTTGTTTCGGCAAATTCAGATGATAAATACAACTTTGAAGCTTGTAACGGCATAATTACAAGCAGAGAACGGACTAAGGTAACATCACAGCAAGCATAACGACAGCCGTGTGTTATGAACACATACGCAAGAATGACATCATCTGTTGCTTATTGACTTTTTTAACATTTAGCCTTAACACAAACGTGTGAATGTGTAAGGTTTACCATTATATTCAAATGTGAACAAAAATGTACTGTCTTTGTGTACCGGAACACTGGAAAAAAAACATTTGAGACATCTATGGCAGTAAATATGTTGCAGAGGCTGGAACTTTTGGAGTAATCAGATAAGAATTCCGGACGAGCGTGCATGCACAGCTGCATTTACATCGTAAATCCTGGACAAATCTCCACTCGTCAGGAGGTTTGTCTCTGATCTTTTTGACAGGAAACACTGGAATCGTTACACGGAATAATGACCCCTTGTTTAAGCAGAGAGGTAAACACTGGCCATCAACAGCTTCACGTTTCAATGAGTACGGTACGTGAACGTGGACATTAATCCTACGTCATATCTGTGAGCTGCCCAGAGTGAGTATGGCACATCTGAAAGCGCGGCAGGAAGCTCAGAGATATGAGAATTACCTTATCCTCAACCAACAGCAATGTGCGCAGAACGGCTACGTTCGTGCACATTTTCCTTTGATACACGTCACGTGACATAGAGTACATGACATATTCTGTGTGTGTAGGTGCCCAATCAGTGACTGACTCCCAATCTTTAACGATTGGACCCAAATCCCTCCATCTATCAGTGGGGCCCCCTGGCTAGTGAAATGTGTGGACCGCCCCTGGGATTTGACACAGCTGGTTGTGTCTTGTGTGTGTGTGAGTCTAACAGAGATAGTGCTACCCAGCGAATTCCAATACATTTTTAAATATGAGCTCATCATTCACACATTCTAACAGTAAAACTCTCATCATAGCATTTACACGGATCTTTCAACCACGTTAGTAGTACAATGCAAAATGAGAAGTTTCCACACAGCAGGTGGAAAACCACGTTGACCAGTCAAACGCAACAACTCCTGAAAATCAGGATATGTCAGCAGCCCATTGATACACATTCACCAGTTCTTTATCATCAAATGACACTTTTTGAACCATCGTAGGAGATGGCTGTCGGACTTTAAGACCCTCATTTGTGGAAAAATGAGGTCCAAGCCGAACCGGAGAACCAGATCTCTGCCCAGTAAATGTATTCGGCAGGCAGATGATAAAATAACTTTTTTTTACTGATGTGGGAAATGGATTACTGTCAACACCGTTATCTCCACTCTGAAGTGGTACAGAAACTTCTCCTTTTCATAAACCCAGCACATGAATAAATCTATCACTAAATTTGCATTCAGGCAAATCTACCCTTTTTTACCACAGAATGTGTAGCCCCAGAATCAACCAAAAATGTGTGGGACATTTCTTAACGCAAACATTCACTGTCATATTTCAAATATGTACCCTTTTTAATTACAGACATGTCCTCTAATTCTTCTAATTTCTCAATAGCATGTATGATGCGTGTGTGTGTGTGTGTGTGTGTCACTTCCCTGGTTAGATGCTGCTTGCTGAATTTCCATCTCGCTCGACTGGGCCCCTTCCCTGCTGTCCCCCTCTGCCTCCACTCCAGTGTTCTGTGAGCAGTCCCATAATCCAATGTTCAACACTTCCACACTTGGAAACATCTTTCTTCAAATGAACGTCTTGCTTCTTGTCCTCTGCCTCTGAAAACCTCCTCTGCCTCTCCCTCGGTATTGTGAGCGGCCAGCATTTTGTTTAGCTTGCGCTGTGTCTGTGAGTCCGTTGAGAAAGGCATTACTGAGGTTTGTTTCCCAAACACCTGCTTGGTCTCCTAGGGCATTGGGTTTGTTTATCCCGCTGTTGTCGAGCTTGGAGTTGACGCTGACTGCATGGCTGGGGCTTGTAGTGGAGGTGGTTGAGGTGTTCCAACCAGATTGCCAGGGTTGTACGCCGGAGGAGGGAAGGGATACCCAGTCGAGGAGAGGTCATTCAGGCCTGCAATGGAAGGACACAGAGATGTCTGGGGTTTACATGGCTTTTGGAAATAATGTATTTCTTTTCTTCACATTCATTTTCAACCTTAATATTTTATTTAATCCCCAAGGCCAACTGCCTTTTTTTTACTCCCCAGTATTATAAACACTTTCTATGAGTGTCCAGTTTTTCCAAGTCTTTTACTTTAATTGTACTTTTCTTTTTCATCCCATCTCCATACTCTTGTAATTTATCTCTTAGGTTTTTGATTTTTAATTTACTCAAAGAACCTCCCTTAGGAAATCCGAACATTTCCGTCCATATATTTAATTTAGACAGACTTTCTTCACCATATTTTGCTCGCATGACATCAACTATCGGACCCTCAGGAGGCTGTACATACCCCCTCGCCTGCTTTGCCCCCATAGCAAAGTCTTTTAAAGTGTCACCAAAACACTCCGTGTCACCAAAACACTATTAAAGTGTCACCAAAACACTCCGTGTCACCAAAACACCATTTTTCATCCGTCGATGCTAGATATGCCAAATATCTCTGTTTTCGAGCAGTCCCTCTCCTGATGTCATGGAGTTTTAATTACGTTTAACTTTAAACAATTTAGACTTTGCACATCTCACCGAGTATTGAAAGCCCTTTGAGTTCGTTGGATCTCGTGAAGTCAATCGGTTCCACCCCTCGCGCTGGTCCCCTCGTCCCGTACGTTTTATGTCGGGGTAGAGGAGGATCCAAGATCCCGGAGCTAGCAGCCACCAGCGTCCAGAGGTTTCCCCGATCAAACATACAGAGATCCTGCCGACAACGCCATTTGTTATGGAAATCTAGGGCCCAACACAGCTGGAGAGTACAAGTCAAATGATCATAACAAATAAATGGTGAATCGAGAAAAGCTGTCTTTTGGTTATTTATTTGAAGCTTCAAATACACGATATAATGATTGAATAATGTCACAAGTCGCACAGAGTATAAGATAGTCTGCGCGAGAGTGCGCAGGACAATGAAAAAGCAGAGATTATATAAGGAAAGAGTGGGAATATTATAACTCCCCTGTTCACACGGGGAGATTGTTATGAGACACCCAGTGGCCTTGAGTAGATAGCATAACGGTTCTCAGAGCAGGGAAGTTCGTGATGTGTCTGACTGTGTATGAGTCTCCCAGTCTGCTGAAACAGCTGTGGCCTTGCAGAGACTGGGAAACTCATAAGAGAATATAATAGAATAATAATGGTAAAAGCACAACAAGAGGAAATAAGAAGCATTTGGTTTAAACATATGAAAGATATAATAAGGATAATAATAAGGATGATAATAATAAAATTTTCCACTACAATAGTGAAAGTGCAGTCTATTCTCTAAAGTACCGCAGTCTCTTCTCCTAAGTCCTTTTGAATTCTCCTATCCACTATCCCTTAACCCTGTGACCTTTCACTCAGAGGTCAAGGAATAGACGATAGGGTTAGAACTTAGGAGCTGATTTTAGGATTAACCGACTGCAACCCTGGACTTTGTTTGTTTGGCTTCTCTACATTGTTATGGAAATCTAGGACCCAACACGGCTGGAGAGTACAAGTCAAAGTGATCAAAACAAATATATGGTGAATCGAGCAGAGCTGTCTTTTGGGTTATTTATTTGAAGCTTCAAATACATGATACAATAATAATATAGACACAGGTCTGACAGAGCATAGAATAGTCTGCCAGAGTGTGCGTAGTACAATGAAAAAGCAAAGGTTATATAGAAAAAGAGTGGGAATGTTATAAATCTTGTGTTCACACGGTCACATTGTTATGAGACATCTTCTGGCCTTGAGCGGTAGATAGCATAACGGTTCTCAGAGCAGTGAGTGGCGGTGTGACTGTGTATGAGTCTCCCAGTAGCTGTGGCCTTGAAGCGCTTGGGAATAAACCCAAAGTAGAGAAGAATTAGAAGAAAACAGCACATGACATTTATGAGAAGCATTTGGTTTAAGCCTATAAGGATATAATAAAAATGTCCACTACAACATACTAAACAGTATGTACAATATATGAAGACGTCAAACATCCTATACCCTTTTACTTCGGGAGATAAGAACCAATCTTGTTTTTAAGGCAGTGCTGACAGCTCAGAAAATTAAACAGATAGAAAGTATTCTGTCTTACTTTGGCAGCTCTCCTAACATTTTTAAACCTGTTTTTCCAATTATAGAATCTACTCAGAACTGCTCTTAAGAAGATTGAACCATCTCGCACAGCTAGAGCGTTAAGATTGTGGAATATTTTAGGATGCGCGTGTAACGGAGTTATAACGGGTGGTGTAACATCCTGGTTAAATTGGAGAATTACGCCATCTGGTGTTACAAACGTGTGCCTGCATTACTGTAGCTTTGTTACCGCAATGGATTGTGGGAGATTCTCATACCGCGTGAGGATCTTTGAGAGCAAGGTGCTATTGTATTATGTCGGTGGACAAAATGTATGTTATTATTTTATTAGGACAATAACGTTCTGTTGTGTTTGTTTAGTTTAATGTTAGTCGTTTAATGCTCACAGCAACATGTTTTTTGTGTGATTGGCTATTTGTGTTATATGATTTATTAATGTGATCATAAATAGCTCATTTGAGCTAATAGGCTAACGTGAGCGTGGTGCTATCATAGTCTATATATAAATTGACGTAGTGTCCGTAACGTCACCCATAGCATTCTGCAGAGTTGCCGTGAAGCCCTTAGTAGGCGGAGTCGGCCACTAACGGCTTGACAGCGGTCAGAGTCTAATCCCGCCTGCTCCAAATAAGGGCAAAGAGGCCGAGCCGAGGCGGGACCTGCTGCCTCCGAACTGGAAGTAAACAGAGCTAGCTCAGGCTAAGAAGCTAATCTAACATGAAATACATGCATACCAAGTTACTGCTAACAGTGTAGTTCCCCTATATAAACGTTACATTTACAATCAAATGAGACAATCTGCAAGAGAATTAGCTATATTTTGTTATTCTTTTTTTTTCTTCTTTTTTTTGTATCAACAAACAGCCAGACAGACAACGCAATAGCAGTTGGCAAACAAGTTAGGATGACAACAGTGTGATTTGAGTCCGACAGGATAAAAAAACAAAGGCAAAACAAAAAATAAATGAATAAAACAAAACAAAAAATGGACTGCGACAGGAAAAAACAAAAAAAACAAAGTCAAAATCTAAAGGCTCTGAGTCTAAGTCTATTATTAATACCATAATGCAATTTAGAGATCAAATAATGAGTATAAATGGAACAAAAAGACCAAATATATCAAATCAAATAAAAACACAGCACTTGTTGGTCAGTCAGCCGCTAATCACAGTTTAACACCGCAGGTCCACCACCCTATTGTACAGAGACATCCAGCATGTCCAGCTCCCGTATATACGTGTAGAAAGGGTTCCACATCTTGTGGAATTTCCCCAAGGAGCCCCTCAGTATGCACCTTATTTTCTCGAGTTTGGCTGAATTTAGGACTTCTTTTAACCACGAGGTGTGTGAAGGGGATGTTGGAGACTTCCACATGAGCAACATCAGGCGTCTGGCTAGTAAGGTAACAAAGGCTATGAAGGCTGTCTCCAGAGAAGAGAGTGGCCATGTGGGTGGGGTTACACTAAGCAGTGCGGTCATAGCATTAGGAGCGACCGGTTTTCCAGTAATTTCTGACAGTGATCTAAAGATGTCAGTCCAATAAGAGTGTAAGACCGGACAAGACCAGAACATGTGTGCGTGACTCGCCGGTGCTTGGCTACATCTGTCACAAGTTGGGTCCACTTCCTTATATATTTTAGAGAGCCTGAGCTTAGTGAAGTGTGTGTGATGTACTACTTTGCACTGAATCAGTCCATGTCTAGCACAAATAGAAGATTTGTGTACATTACGTCCGGCCCAAGAGATTTTCCGCCTTGCATCGATGCAATAGCAACGGAGAGTTTGACAACAGTTATTTCGGATCATGCCCCTGTCGTAATGAGTATCAGATTTAAGGGTTCTGTACGCACGCAAACCGCATGGCGTTTAAATACGCATTTGCTTTCGGATGAAAATTGTACAGAGCTGATTTCCAACCAAATTGACATATTTCTTAGCACTAACAAGACTCTGGACATTTCTGCATCTGTGTTATGGGAGACATTGAAAGCTTATATTAGAGGGCAAATTATTTCCTATGTTAGCCATGAGAGGAAACAGAAAAGAGAGAGAGTAACTGAACTAACGAGGTGTATTGCTCAACTGGATGACCTCTATTCCGTTTCACCAACTCCAGATGTCTATAAGGAAGGCCTCATTCTTCAATCGGAATTTAATACGCTGACAGCAGACCAGACTGCTGCACTTCTTCTTAGAAATAATTATTACGAACAGGGTGACAAAACTGGCAGATTACTGGCACATCAATTACGACAGAATGTTGCCTCTTACCAGATTCCCAGAATCCAAACATCCTCGGACATTACGATCGATCCCCAAAGAATTAATGATGAGTTTAGAGACTATTATACTTTGTTATACACATCTGAAACCAGCTCAGACACGCAGGATTTGGACAATTTTTTTACCGCCCTCGAAGTCCCTTTGATACATCCTGATATGACTGAGGATTTGGAGAAGCCAGTAACTGTAGTTTCAACAACTTAACAACTTAGAACCTTTCTTTTTAAAGATAGCTGCAGTTTTTATTTCACCACCTCTTACTTCTCTTTTTAACCTCTCCCTCAGCACGAACACAATTCCAAAAGTATGGAAGTCTGCTTATGTCTTGCCTTTACTGAAAGGAGGGGAGGCAACTATTTTAAATAACTATAGGCCAATCTCTAAATTGTCAGTTCTGGCTAAGGTGCTCGAACGACTTGTGAGTGAACAAGTAAAGGAGTTTTTATGTATAAATGACATCCTGTCTAAACATCAGTCAGGATTCAGAAAGAAACACAGCACCATCACTGCGACAATGAAAGTGGTAAATGACATTACTAGTATTTTAGATAATAAGCAGAGTTGTGCAGCTCTGTTTATTGACCTTTCCAAAGCATTTGACACCGTTGATCATCGCATTTTAAAGCAGAGGCTACTCAGTATTGGCATATCCAGCCTTGCAGTGGGTGGTTTGAGAACTACCTCTCTGAAAGGTCCCAATGTGTTCATTTTGATGGACTGTCTTCTGAGTGGTTAAACATTTCTAATGGTGTACCACAAGGTTCTGTTTTAGGACCACTTTTATTCTCCATATATATTAACAGTGTAGGTGATAATGTGGATGAAGCTACTTTAGATTTTTAATGCGGATGATACTGTGATGTATTGTGCAGGTCCCTCCATTAAAGAGGCTGTTGTTAAATTACAGGCTGTTTTTAACACTATTCAGACTCAGCTCTCTGAATTAAAGCTTCTTTTAAATGTGGATAAAACCAAGGTAATGCTCTTTTCAAAAGCTAAAAAGACACCAGAGCCTGTTTTAGATATTGTAACTACGCAAGGAACAAAACTTGAAGTTGTTGCCTGTTACAAATACCTGGATATCTGGCTTGATGATTGTCTCTCTTTTAAACTTCATGTCAATAACCTGCTTAAAAAACTGAGGGGTAGGCTAGGGTTCTTTTTCAGAAACAAGTCCTGCTTCTCGCTTGAGGCCAGGAAAAGGCTAGTCACTGTGACCTTTGACCTGTGCTGGACTATGGTAATTTGTTGTATATGAATGCACCTGCCAATTACCTGAGCAAATTGGATGCTGCGTATCACAGTGCTCTGAGATTTGTCACAAATTGTAAAGCGCTTACACATCACTGTACACTGTATACCAAGGCAGGTTTACCATCACTCTCTGTACGGAGGCTCAGTCACTGGTACACTTTTATTTATAAAGCTATGTTGGGCAAACTCCCGTATTACATCTGTTCTCTGGTAAAGCAGAAAGTTGCGGGCAGCTATTGTCTGAGATCGCAGGATGTGGTCTTGTTAGATGTGCCAAGAGTGAGGACTGTCTTAGGTAAGACGGCTTTTATGTGCGCAGCTCCACTTGCTTGGAACAGCCTACAGTCCAAATTGAAATTGAGCAATTTTATTTCTCTGAATGTTTTTAAGGCACGTCTGCACGAGATGCTTTCTGACACTATGGGTGTTTGTAAGTGTTGGTGAATATGTAATTATGATGTCCTCTATTGTTTGTTTTTATATTGTTTTTAAGTTTCATGTGGAACTAAATTGATGCAGGTCTCCCTTGTAAAAGAGATCCATGATCTCAAGGGACCTATCTGTCTAAATAAAGGTTTGAAATGAAATGAAATGAATATGAACAGGAGCTCACAGAAGGGAGAAGTCTGTCATCTACCATAAAGTAGTCTATCCGAGTAAACGTATGGTGAACATGGGAAAAAAAGGAGTATCCTTTAAGGCCCTGTCACACTGTCCCGAAATTGACTCCCGATGGACACACGAAATGGAATTGTGAATTTCGCACGAAGATGGCCCCGAACTTGGTCATCGGCCAAGCAACAGCCGAAGCAACAGCCGAAGCAAGTACGATGCCTACAGAAGGCCACACGATGGCACCCGAACCTCACACGAAGACGACACATGACCTCCCGATGGTATAAAAGCTTCGGCCGTGAGGGAAATCAAATTCTTGATTGGAGATTATTGGGAGCAGAACACAAGGTAAATTCTACTTTAATTCTACGTTAACATGCCACCCAAGGCAGGGAGAGGCAGACGGAAGAAGCTGGCTGTTAAATACACTCAGAAGAGGAAACCAGAGGAAACCGAGGTCCAAGAACACAGCACTGAGTCTGCAACCAGAGAGAGAAAGGGCAGGAAATGCAAGAAAGTCAGGCCAACTAAAACTCCAGAGCGGCCCCCAGAGGGTTCCAGGTCTCCTCAGCAGTCCGAAGAGTCTCGGCAGCATTCACCTTCTCCTCGTCGTAACAGACATGCCGAATCCTCGGAGGATGAAGGTAAATATTTCTAACTTATTTTTGGTATGGATGGGGGCAGACTTCGAGTTATAAACTGCTGCTGCGTGTGAGTGTGTGTGGGTACGCACGCGCGCACCCACACACACTCACACGCAGCAGCAGCAGCCCTCTCTCTACTTGCTACAAACTTAAATATGAAAAGGTTCAACTACACACACACACATCATCGGCATAGATTGCGTAATAATGTATTGCGCACCTTGGAGGTGCAGTGCAGGCATATTGTCATTCAAGAGATGCGTAGTTCTTTTGGAAAGCATGTTTTTCTTTTAGCCTATTTACCTCGTTAACGTAGAAAATACTCATTACATTGACACATGCATTATTTGTGATTAAAATAATGGTTGTTGGTAATGTATTAGCGACCCCCACAGATGTATAGTTTCACTGCGTCCGTGGGAGCTCAGACCCCTCCTTATGTGAGCTCAGCTCCCATTGGCTCCTACATAACTCGAACCCTGGATGGGGGGCAAGAGGGGTAATTGATTTTGTTATATATTCTCATACATTGTTGTCCTGCATGTACTTAATTTGTTTTTCATTTGGTATCTTTTCAGATGAGTCAGCCTCCCCCGCCCTCCCTGCAGGCAAGTCCAAGCCTGAAGTGGGCAAGGGCGACAAAGGGAATGGCAAGGCCCAGAAGGAGAACCCACCTCCTGGTGTATCATACAGCTTCACAGAGGCGCAGGAGGAGGCAATCGCTTGCTGGGTGAAGAGTAAGAAGCTACTGTATGACATGAAGGACAAACGGTACAAAGAGAAGGAATTAAAGAGGCACCTATGGGAGGGAAAGGCTGCGGAGTACAGGTTGGATTGTAAGTAGAAAAAAATTTACATTTCAATTACTTTCAAATATTTGAAATCTATTTCCGATACTTGACATACATTGCTGCCAATGAACATTTCAATGATTGGACTAATTATTTGTTTTGATTCAGATCAATTGCAGATCATTCAATTCTGAAATGGTATCAAACACAGAGGACTCGATTCTCAAAGCTGCGGGAGGGCCGACCCGAGAAGAAATCCCAGAAGAGGTCTGGTGATGGTCTGTCGAGCAGTGACGAGGAAGAACCCATCCTTGCTGAGGAGGCCAGTGAGAATGACAGTGACCGTGACAAGTTCATCCGCCGGGTCTTTGGGTTTCTGAAGCCACACATCAGACGTCACAACAAGGACATACCAGCGTCAACCATATCATTGAAATTAAATTAAAACGGAACTTTGTCGAAAATGTTCAATTTTCCCACATTTTTGTTTCCAAATATAACTTTCAAATGTACTTATCTTTGTTTTCTATTTTTGTCTTTGCAGTTTAAGGACAAGTTGGCCCTGGCTGAGACGGGTGAGCTGGCTGGGAGTGACGACAGTTTTGCAGACAAATCCAGGGAGCCCAACCAGAAGTACACAGGAACAGCTGCCGAGGACCAACCCGAGTCTCCTATGGTGATGAGAGTTACCGGAGCATCATCCCGTGATCTCCAAGATAGGCTGGTTCAGTTCATCACTCGAGAGCAGACAGTCAATAGGGCCACTCCTTTCTGCAAGTACCTGGAAACTTATTGTGAAAATGTTTAAAAGAGAAGGGTTGTATGATACAACTGCAACGAAAGTAACAAAAACAATGTAATATCCTTTTCAGTTTCACAGAACACAAATTGGGTTGTTTACATGATTTTGTTGTGCAATAAAACAGCCAGAGAAGCGACCTGCAAGCAAACATCGCGCACCGTGTCCTCATGCTCCTGTTTCACCTGTTTAATACAGGTGTCATCACTGCTACTGATTTCGATTGAGCAGGTCAAAAAAAGCAAGAAATGACAACGTGAAATAAGACAATTTTTACCTGTAAGAGTTGCTCATCATGTTCTCTGAGGTGCATCAAAAGAAGCAATGCTGCTGCCTTCTTTTTCCTTGTTGTCTCATCATAGTATGCCATTTTGCAGGAACTGAATTGTGATGAATTGTGATTGAAGCTTTGGGAGTTAGCCTTTATATGTCCACGTTACCATGACACAAACTATGTCATGCGATGGGTACACGATGCCCTCACGATGGCCTTACAAAGGGCAAAATAGACACACGACGTCAACATGAAAATGAACCTTCGCAAGGTCCTTCGGCAACATCTTTGGCATGTCAAAGATTTTTCCACCGCTCCCGAAGTTGCTGCCGGAGCCTGAGAAACTCCACCGGCGGTCATACGATGGCTTAAGATGCCCTCACGAATGGCCCGATGTTGCTACGATCACAGCCGAATTTGAAAATGTCCTTTATCGTGTGTCCATCGGGAGTCAATTTCGGGACAGTGTGACAGGGCCTTTACCGGTGGGGTTAAAGAAGCGCCAGGGATCCGTTATTGCAAACTCACTCATGAAGTCAATGATGACATGTATAGCCGCATGTCATCATTTCAGCGCTGGTTGTCTTGGTGGTGCCCAGCAAACAATGTGGGCTTCATAAATAATTGGACAGCCTTCTGGGGAAAACCTGGTCTGATTAAGAGAGACAGCATTCATCCTACTTTGGAAGGTGCAGATCTCATTTCGGCAAACATTTCAGGGCTTTGTGGAATTAATCCATGACAAACTGGAGTTGAGACCAGGAGGCGGAGTTGCAGTCTTCCACACTTCTCTGCGCTCTCTCCTAGGCAGTCATCCATAGGAATCCCGAACCCAATACAATACCCAATATTAGCGGTGTGTGTGTCTGCCCAAGGAAAATTTAAGGTAAAACCTAATAGAGGTGTCATACATAATAACCTAATAAAAGTACATGTAACAACTACTACACTGCAACAAAACAGGAAGATTAAATGTGGTCTCTTAAACATAAGATCTCTAGCATCTAAAGCAATATTGGTAAATTATTTAATATCAGATTATAATATTGATATATGCTGTCTCACTGAAACTTGGTTGAGACATGAAGAATATGTCAGCATAAATGAGGCCACTCCACCCAGCCATATCAAAACTCATATTGCCCGAGGCGTTGGCCAAGGAGGTGGAGTTGCAGCCATCTTTGACTCAAGTTTACTTGTATTTATCAATACTAAACCAAAATTAAATTATACCTCCTTTGAAAGTCTCGATTTTAGTCTTACGCATCCGACCTTGAAAACTTTGCAGCCAATCTTATTTGTTACAGTGTATCGTGCACCAGGTCCTTATTCTGAATTCTTATCAGAATTCTCCGAGTTTTTATCAACTTTGGTTGGTAAAACAGATAAAGTAATTATCGTAGGTGACTTTAATATTCATGTTGACGATGATAAAAATAGCCTTACTGTTGCAAATAACTCTATATTAGATTCTGTTGGTTTCTGTCAGTGTAAATAAACCAACCCACTGCTATAATCACACTCTCGACCTTGTTCTGACTTATGGTATTGAAATCTGTTAGTGCTATAGCCAAATTTAAGGAAGAGATTCCAACAATACTTAACTCGATAGCATGTCTGCATGTAAGGGAGGAAACTTATACAAAATGTACACCACCCCAAATTGATCATGTTGTTGATAGTGCTACAGATGCGCTGCGAATACAATTAGACTCTGTTGCTCCTTTGAAAAAGAAGAAAATAAAACAACATAGATTAGCTCCATGGCATAATGCCGAAACCCGCAAAATAAAGCAAAAGTCTAGACAACTTGAAAGGATACGGCGTTCCACTAAACTTGAAGAATCTCGTTTAATTTGGCATATTACTCTCAATGAATATAAGAAAGCACTGCGTAAAGCGAGAGCAGCCTACTACTCTTCATTAATAGATGAGAATAAGAATAATGCGAGATTTCTTTTCAGCACTGTAGCCAGGCTGACAGAGAGCCACAGCTCGATTGAGCCTCCTATTCCCATAGCACTCAGTAGTAATGATTGTATGTGCTTTTTTAACGATAAAATTGTTACTCTTAGAAACAAAATTAATGACCTCTTGCCTTTGACCAGTATAGTGTTATCAACAGCTCCCGGAAACGTAAGTTCTAATATTACACTAGATAGTAAACTAGAATGCTTTTCAGCCATAAACCTTGAACAATTAAATTCAATGATTCTCTCTTCTAAACCATCAACGTGCATGTTAGACCCAATTCCAACTAAGCTGTTCAAGGAAGTTTTTCCATTAATTAGCACTTCTTTATTAAATATTATGAATATGTCTTTATTATCAGGCTTTGTTCCACAATCATTCAAAGTAGCAGTGATAAAACCGCTTCTTAAAAAGCACAACCTCGATCCAGAGGTTTTAGCCAACTATAGACCTATTTCTAATCTTCCGTTCCTCTCAAAGATTCTTGAGAAAGCGGTCGCAAAACAGTTGTGTGATTACTTAAAAAACAATGATTTATTTGAAGATTTTCAGTCTGGCTTTAGAACACATCATAGCACAGAGACAGCTCTGGTTAAAGTCACAAATGACATTATAATAGCCTCAGACAAGGGACTTGTCTCTATTCTTGTTTTGCTGGATCTCAGTGCTGCATTTGATACTATCGACCATGATATCCCATTGCAAAGACTAGAGCACTTAGTTGGCATACAGGGAACTGCTTTAGGCTGGTTTGGTCCTATCTATCTGAACGCTCTCAGTTTGTACGTGTCAACGATGAATCTTCAACGCAAACCAAAGTTAGTCATGGAGTGCCACAGGGCTCAGTGCTCGGACCTATTTTGGCACGAGGTCGATCGAGATGATAGGATTCTAATCTTCAACTATCTGAGGAGATGGGATGCTTCTTCACCATTCTGCTCGGTGGGCTCAGGCAGACAACCCTGCGGGACGAGCGAGGACTTCAGAGGCTTCATACAATATGTCTTCCTAACCTCTCCCATCACAGGGGGAGACCTGGATGCGCCACTTGGAATACGCAGTTTTGTCTGGCACTACTCTGAAGCAGCAGAAGGAATGCAGGCGGATGAGCCTCCGTTTCACTGGGGGGATCAGCTACAGTGCTCACTGATGAGCCACACAAAAGCAGAGCAATTGGGGGGGTTTAAATATGGCACTCTGATGAAGAAGAGTTTGAGCCAATCAGCACCTCAGTACTAATCTACAGTATCAGGATGCCTTTACACACCAGACACTCGTTGTCATAAAGAAAGGAGGAGAACGAGTCAGAAAGACTGAAGGACACGTTCTTCCAGCTCCCGTACAAAGATGAACTTGGAATTGATTTTATATCTTAGATGTTTACAGATGTACAATTAATGACTGTATTTATATTTCCAATGACCAGACATGTGTTGAATAGTGGTGATTAATATATTTTTGCCGGATCAGATTACACTTTCGCACTAAACAAAAGTAATGAATTAATATGTTCAGATTATAAAGTATTGAATAATAAGATATTTCTACTATTATCACAGATAATGTTAATATCCTTAATTGTCCAGCAATCAGGCTTAACAACACTACTCTTTAATGTATTATCCATGCACAGAAAGACCTACAATGATGTTTCAAGTACTGGATTACTTTCAGTTTTGGCCCAAAACAAATATTTATAATATTTCATATAACAATTATGTAGCATATTTGATCCTCAAATTAGAGAAGTATAATTTAAAGAAATTGATATTATACATTCAACATTAGATAAACACAGAAGAATCCTTTCCAAGTACCATAAGTAGATGCTCAGGTAAGTATGGCTAATATAAATAATTGATAGACTTAATTTGGTACAGATCAGTGGTAGAATTCACAAATGTAATAATTCAAGTTTTAAGAATGTTTAATCCTTCCTTTCCAGGTTTTTACAAAAGTCTTTGAATATTTGCCTAACTTTTCCTTTTCAGATTTTGAACAATGTACTTGACTGAAATGAATGTATTGATTTGACTAAGTGCCTTACTCTTGACTAAAGCGTATTTAAGTAGACGTAAAAGTAATCCTGAAATTGAGGACACTGCAATTTTGCAGATTACAGATTGATCAAATCACCATTGTGAATATTATACCCTAACTGTGAATTTTTAGCTGGATCTCTTACGATCCTAAGTTTTTTAATGCTTTTGACTAGTTATTGCCTTGAAGTTAATCTTTAAAGCGGCAAGCTGGTTTTGATTTTATAGTTTGATGAATGAAATTAACTAATGATAAATGATCAAATATATTAGTTTAAAACAAGTATTTTTGCTATTTATGCATATGTGTTATTATGTGTGTTCATTATTATGCTTTTGACAAAAGATGATCAAACACTGATGAGAGATGATTTTTCCTATTATGATTGGCTGTCTCAATCATTGTGATTGAATGTTTCAATCTTATTCTACTTTGTGATGTAATTAATGTAAGGTGAGACCACACTCAAATCCGGAGACACCTGTTGATTTAAGTATTGACCAAATTATTATTAGACTAATGTTTTTAGGTTATCATAAATGATAAAAAGAGAGGACTGTTGGGGAAATTATTGACCTAGACTCCTAGACATGACGTACAGGACCAACCCTGACTTCTGTGTATCTCCTTTAAGGACATAGGCTGCTTCAGCCATAATGTTATTGTTCCCATTCTGTGACCGGTCAACACTAGGTCACAGATGGTCTGTTGTTGTGGGTGCACTGGGACGCTTCCTTCTTTGTTGTTTGTGGACTCCAAGGTATGCCATCTTCGAGGCCATAAGTGACGGACGCAAGTGACTCAGTGTGCCCAACTGGTTAAACTATCTTATCAAGATATGTTGATTACTCTCTTTGAAACCAGTTAAATGGGCTAACGAGAGAGAGGTTCTCCAGAATTGACGTGGCAACCACCCGTGCAGTCAGACCGTGACTGTGTGACTTGTGATGTGAATCCTCCGGCCGTAACTCCAAATAAACCTCCAGTGTTTGACATCGAAGCTCCTGCTCTACCCTGTCTCCTTCCTGAGTCGGTGACTCCCACTGCATTGCTACACAGAAGTTTTCATAACACACGCGGTGTCAAAATCTCAAAAGAAGTGTCCAATAATCAACAACACAACAATGATCATATAGTGGTAGTATAAACAATGTGAAACATTAAACATAAACAAAATGGTGTACAAAACTCACATACCTGCATTTCAATGGACAACATAAAATGGACTCGTGAGCTGCATTCTGTTGGAGAGATAGCACTACGCTCACGTTAGCCTATTAGCTCAAATTAGCTATTTATGATCACATTAATAAATCATATAACACAAATAGCCAATCACACAAAAAACATGTTGCTGCGAGCATTAAACGACTAACATTCAACTAAACAAACACAACAGAACGTTATTGTCCAAATAAAATAATAACATTCATTTTCTCCACCGACATAATACAATAGCACCTTCTCTCAAAAGATCCTCACGCGGTATGAGAATCTCCCACAATCCATTGCAAAGATACAGTAATGCAGGCACGCGTTTGTAACACCAGATGGCATAATTCTCCAATTTAACCAGGATGTTACACCACCCCTTATAACTCGGTTACACCCGCACACTAAAACATTCCACAATCTTAACGCTCTAGCTGTGCGAGATGGTTCAATCTTCTTAAGAGCAGTTCTGAGTAGATTCTATAACAGGAAAAACAGGTTTAAAAAAGTTAGGAGAGCTGCCAAAGTAAGAGTATGGAAGAAAAATATCTAAACGATGTTTAGATTAAAAGCATAATAAATATATTAGTCAGTTAATATTCATGCAAACTCATGCCTCTGTGCCTCCAGGGAAGAAAGGAAAAGTCCTTTAGGCGAAGACAGAATACTTTCTATGTTTAATTCTCTGAGCTGTCAGCACTCCCTTAAAAACAAGATTGGTTCTTATCTCCCGAAGTAAAAGGGAATAGGATGTTTGACGTGTTCATATATTGTACATACTGTTTAGTACGTAGAGAAGCCAAACAAACAAAGTCCAGGGTTGCAGTCGGATAATCCTAAAATCAGCTCCTAAATTCTAACCCTATCGTCTATTCCTTGACCTCTGAGTGAAAGATCACGGGGTTAAGGGATAGTGGATAGGAGAATTCAAAAGGACTTAGGAGAAGAGACTGCGGTACTTTAGAGAATCGACTGCACTTTCACTATCTGACATGTTTATGATGCGCCAGCGGACGTCCTGAATATGCGTCTGCTGCTGTGGGGGAACTATGGAAACTAAAGTTTTCTATACAGCGGACTACAACATTCATTTCATTTCAAACCTTTATTTATACAGATAAAATCCCATTGAGATCATTGATCTCTTTTCCAAGGGAGACCTGTTCAAGTAGTTCCACATGAAACATAAAAGCATAAACAGAACAACAAAAGGACATCATACAGCATCATTTACATAATTATCCACATAAACAGGTACCAATAGCTTCCGATTGAGTAGCATCCAAGCGAGCTTTAAAAACATTTAGTGGCACCAGATTGTTCAGTTTCCATTTAATTTGCAGACTATTCCAAGACAGAGGAGCTGCATCTAACAGCTGTCTTCCCTAAGACAGTCCTAGCAATTGGCACATTTAATAAAACCACAGCATTCGATCTCAGGCAGTAGCCACTTACAATTCTCCGTGAGATCAGGGAGCAGATGTAAGATGGAAGTTTCCCTATGATTTGTATATAAAATGTACCAGTGACTGAGCCTCCGTGCAGTTAGTGAAAGCAAACCAGCCCTTGCATACAGGGTACAGTGATGGGTTAATGCTTTACAGTTTGTCACAAATCTCAGTGCACTGTGATACGCAGCATCTAACTTGACCAGGCAATTGGCAGGTGCATTCATATACAGCAAATCACCATAATCCAGCACAGGTAAAAAGGTCACAGTGACTAGCCTTTTCCTGGCCTCAAGCGAGAAACAGGACTTGTTTCTGAAAAAGAACCCTAGCCTAACCCTCAGTTTTTTAGCAGGTTATTGACATGAAGTTTAAAAGAGAGACAATCATCAAGCCAGATACCAAGGTATTTGTAACAGGCAACAACTTCAAGTTTTGTTCCTTGCGTAGTTACAATATCTAAAACAGGCTCTGGTGTCTTTTTTGCTTTTGAAAAGAGCATTACCTTGGTTTTATCCACATTTAAAAGAAGCTTTAATTCAGAGAGCTGAGTCTGAATAATGTTAAAAACAGCCTGTAATTTAACAACAGCCTCCTTAATGGTGGGACCTGCACAATACATCACAGTATCATCCGCATAAAAATGTAAAGTAGCTTCATCCACATTATCACCTACGCTGTTAATATATATGGAGAATAAAAGTGGTCCTAAAACAGGATGTTTTAGGACCACTAAAACTAAAACATCCATGTTCAGGATTGAACATGGATGTTCAATAAGAACGAGGGACTACTGTGAACTCATCTAGAGACTCTGCTCCGTGCTCTGATGCTGCTGCTTTATGCTTTATGAACATGGACAACAGAGAAACATATTCTTCAGGACCAAAGTTGGAATTGAAATAAAAAAGGAAAGTGAAACGTATGCTCGTCTCCCTCTCCCTCCGGTCTACATTAATACAAATGATCCCAATACGTATGATTGATGAACTAAAGATCTTAAAATCAATACAGATGTATTTATTATAAACGTTAGTCCTTAACATCTATCTCTGTGTATATCACCATTCAAACATCTTTTAAAAGTTGAACAAACTCCACACAGCTCAGCAGAGGCGGATTTAGGATTGTAGGAGATCCGGGGCTTAGCCCAGGAGTTGTTGGGGGGGGGGGGGTGCAGGGGTAAAGTGCTATTTTTTTTCCAAGTGGGGGGTGGACCAAACATCCTTTAGGGGGGGTCGTCAACTCCTCTAGGGGGGTCCGGGGGCATGCTCCCCCGGGAAGATTTTTTTTTTTTTTTTTTTTAAATATTGAAGTTAAAAGCATCAATCTAGTGCACTTTGAGAGCAACATTAACCCTACCTTAATAATACCTTAAAGGGGACATATCATGCTATATTTGAATAATATATTGTAGGGCCATACCTATATAAAGTATATAAATTGTTTTTCTTTCAAAATACCAAACAGATCCTGCATTTTAGCCATGCCTCATTTCGCTCTATTTGCTCTTTCCAGCGCTGTTTCTGCAGGGTGCTGATTCTGTGAGCTGCACCTGACCACGCCACCCTGCAGGAGAGGGGCGCGTGCTTTGAGATCAGCTGCTGGGCTGCAGCGGGGAGAAGAGGGGGATAAAAAGAGATCTCCGTCCTCCGTGTTTTATTCTTATATTATTATTATATAGAGTCTTTATTCATTTGTTTTAAAGCTCAATAAATAACAAAGAAGACCTTTGACCGGCACTTTTCTAATTTTGTCCGGAAGATTTAAACTTTAACGGACATGTTGACCGGCGAAATAAAAATGTAACTGAAACTCTGCCGCACGGTCCCCTCGTTCCTTGGAAGAGCCGGAGAGGAGGGTGTTTGTCATCTGCTGGTGGACTACCGGAGAGGATTACAGCGAGGGAGGGATTGCATTGAATTACAGCAGCGGGAGCAAACGCTTCCCTCGGGGAGGGAGAAAAAGAGCCAGAGCGTAGTATAAAGCAGTGTTTCTCAAACTTTTTCATACCAAGGACCACTTAACCAATAAAAAAACACTCGCGGACCACCTAGCTCCACAAATATCCAAAACCACATCTTTTTTTACAAATCGCCTGAAAATGGTACAAACAAGTGGCCACATTTGTGATGAAGGTGTTTATCTGGGCTATATCATGCAATTAAAAGTGAAACTTAAGCTCGCTCCATTGCGGAGATATTCCCGCGAGAGTGCGGAAAACTTAAATTTATTTATTTATTTCAAATGTGAAATGTTACCAATATACGCACGGACCACTAGGGGGCGCTCACGGACCACCAGTGGTCCGCGGACCACACTTTGAGAAGCACTGGTATAAAGGGCAACCATGCGCGGGAAGTCTTCTTCGCTACTTTTGTGGCAGACTACTGCGCCACTTACAGGCCTGGCATATGTACTACAGCGTCTCCAGCGCAATGGCCGGCCGTGGCCCAACCCCACATTCCCCTGATATGTGGAGAATTGACCAATAAGCGGAGCACCACTTCTGTGACGTAGAAAATAATTCAAGATCAGTCTGTATCAGATCCGTTGCAGCCCCGTTTTTAGAGATTTGGGTATGGAGGAAAAGAGAGAGGGTTGTGTTTTCTGACACTTGGTGAGTTACCTGGAACACCGGGGACTAGGGGTGCAATGGTTCACAGAAGTCACGGTGCGGTTCGTACCTCGGTTTGGGGGTCACGGTTCGGTACGGGTCGGTACAACAAGAAAAAGCAAATAAAAGTCCCAAATGCATAATTCCAGGTTTGTTGTCATTTACTTTTGAACAGTAGTGCAAGTTTCAGTTTCAAAATAAGGAACTCTGACATTTTGAATAATTAACTGTATTAAACAGTTAAAAACAAACCACAAACAGTACCACACACACTCAGATGGCCATATTATCTATAATGGCTGATGTCAAACAAAAAGGTTTCATCAAGCTGTAAAACTAAAAAGAATGTCTTGAAAATATGACATCATAAATAATAAGAAAGTGTTTCAAGAGCGCAAAGTCGTTGAAAAAATATGCCAAAAGCTTCCGTTATTTATTTTGGTCTCTCGGCTCTCATGTCTATTGGCTTCTTAAAAACAGCGGGGATCAGCTGTTGAACTGCTGTTGTCTTTTGCCGGGCTCCGGTGATTGGCAAATCTGGGTGATGCCTTCTGATGTGATTTAGCATGTTTTGCATTAGCATACCGCACCGCTATCGAACAACGCCGACACACCGTCCTCTTCCGATCCACTGCGCATTGCTTATCGTTTTATAGATCTATTCTCATCCACCATCTTTGTTTGTGACGTAAAGAGTGTAAGAGTCACGTTTCTGAATCGGGCACTCTGAGTGGATGCAGTCACAGCCAATCGGATTCAGAGTGTTGCCTGTCAGTTCCGTTGCCTGTCAGTTCCGTTGCTATGGTTCCGTTGTTATGTGTACTGAAACGAGAGCCAGTATAATTCCACGCGCGAAAACAAAATAAAAATTGGAATACGTTATTTTAGTGTCTTAAAAGTAGACTGAGGTATGAAGGGTTAACGTTACATCTTAGGATAATTTGTAGTCATGTTCTGTATACATACTAACATATAAGGGTATTGACTTAGTGTGGTTTATCTTTTTGTCGCTGCTTTTAATTTAAACTGAACTGTTATGTTCATCAGTAAAGTGGAACTTCTGTGTGAACTATTCATATCTTAAACTGCACTGTAACTTTTTATTCATGTATTTTTTCTTTTAATGTTTCTTTTATTATCTTTTACTGTTTTTAAATGCCTTTGTCTGAATGTCTTTCATTTTTGTAAAGCACCTTGAATTGACTTGTGTTGAAAGGTGCTATATAAATAAACTTGCCTTGCCTTGGTTACTCCATGTTTACTAGCTATAAGATTAACGTTACAGTACATCACTCTTTTTCACTTCTTACTCAGTCAGCCAGAGTGCCGATATCACCATTAGATTCACAAACCTGAAACATCATCCATTTCTTCACTGCTGGTGATGACATTGTTGTCAGCTGCTGATACTGCTGCTGCTGCAGCTTGTGGCGCCTGCTTCGATGAAAATTACTTTCTAATATCCATAACTTTATAGGCTATTAGCTTAAAACTCGTCAGGCACTAGGAAGGATCACTTCTTCTTCAGGGCAGGGAAGGCTACGCAGTATGCAGGCTAATGTCCCGCAGCGGCTGCCTCTCTGGTGGACTCCGGTACTGCACATTACTCCCGAGACATTTAAAAAAAAAAAAAAAAAAAAATCTTTTTTTTTTTTTTTTTTAAGTGAAACATCCGGGGCTTTTCAGAAAACATCCGGGGCTTGAGCCCAAGTAGCCACCCCCCTAGCGCCGCCTCTGCAGCTCAGTAAAGACTGTGAAATGTTGACTTTATTTGATCATTTCAGTAAAAACTAACGTTCATATTTCTCTTTTTGATTATAATACTGATGAACGTTCAGAACAAAGCACTTTGGCAACTTACCACCTATGTTTTAAAATGCTTAATAAGTACCGTAACTTTCATGATATCATTTTTCGGTCATAATCGTTTGTTTCCGTGAACGGCCGACTGTTGTGTGACGGCACATGCCGTGGCTGCAATGCATTGTGGGGCAGCATTTTCTCCTCTCTTTTCGGTGAGGGAGGTCCAGTGGTTCCTAAGCTAAAGGAGGTTATAAAGGAAGTTTGAAACCTCCTTTCCTATCATCTAGACTAGAGAATCAGCTCTTGTCATGGCTGCCACTGA
Organism: Pseudochaenichthys georgianus; assembly: GCF_902827115.2. Lineage (NCBI taxonomy): Eukaryota > Metazoa > Chordata > Actinopteri > Perciformes > Channichthyidae > Pseudochaenichthys > Pseudochaenichthys georgianus. The sequence continues at coordinate 200,318 of NW_027262988.1, forward strand.
GGGACTTCTGGGTCATTTCACTCCGTTAGGAAGGTAAGCTAAATGGACTATTCGACTTCAGCCCAGATTTGGCTAGAGGGTGACGACTCAAAAGAGAGTTTTGGTAAAAAAAAAACGGCAGATTTTGTCCTCCTTTTCCTGCCTATTCTTATACAAATTCTTTGGAGTGGGTTGAATGATATGAAAGCAATTGAAAAGACACAAGATCTTCCGATACAAACAGCAGGATTTTCATAAAAATATAAATAGGAAATGCAAAAAACACTCAAATCCCATAAAAGGAGGCGGGTGTTACTAGAGCTGCTAAAAATAGACCTTTCAATAAAAAAGAAACAGGTGCTTTTTCAATAATAAGAAAGAGACCAAAATACTATTAAAAAAGATTTGCCCTACTTGTCGCGTTTACAATGCTGTATTGATTTTGGGTCATTAGTTATTCCAACGTTGTGTCTAAAGTTTTAGCTGTCGATAAAGCACAGTCTAATCATCAGTTCAAACATCGAGAACTTTTCCCCAAAACTTAGAGACACATGAAGTAAGGGTCTCTGGAGAAACTTCAAAACAGAATATTCTGGAAAGTTGGTAGAGACGATATTACCAATTACTCACAGGCTCCTCCCTCGATTAAACATTTTTGTTTATAGCATTTCAGAAAATAGTTTAAAACGCCTTTTGCACAGGATAGAATTTAACATTCTTCTTCTCGCCTACAAAGCCCTTAATGGGCAGGCGCCATCTTACCTTAAATAACTCATTATACCCTACTGTCCTACTAGGGCATTGCGTTCCAAGAATGCAGGGTTGTTGGTTGTTCCTAGAGTCTCTAAAAGTACAATGGGAGCCAGAGCCTTTTCTTATCAAGCTCCACATTTGTGGAATCAGCTTCCAGTTGTTCGGGCGGCAGACACCCTATCCGTTTTTAAGAGTGCGCTTAAGACCTTCCTTTTTGATAAAGCTTATAGTTAGGGCTGATTAGATTCAGCCCCTAGTTTTGCTGATATAGGCTTAGCTTGTCGGGGGACATCTCACTTCTTCCTTCTCTCTGTCTGTACCTGTGTACTCTCATGTTCCGATTAACCCAGCTTCCCCAAATGTCTTTCTTTTTGGTGTCTATATACGCCGGGATCCAGAGTCATGGATGATCCTGCGGTCCTGTGTCCTGGATCGCGAGCCCTGGATGGATATCCTCGTGGATTCATCTTCCTATTATACACAGATGCATTTCCAAACATTTGGACTACCTATGTTGCAAATGTATTTTCTTTTCAATTTACACACGGCATCTATTGCACGTCTGTCCGTCCTGGGAGAGGGATCCCTCCTCTGTTGCTCTCCCTGAGGTTTCTCCCATTTTTCCCTTTAAACTGGGTTTTCTTCTGAAGTTTTTCCTTGTACGATGTGAGGGTCTAAGGACAGAGGGTCTAAGGACAGAGGGTCTAAGGACAGAGCGCGTCGTATTGTCATACTGATATTCTGTACACACTGTGAAGACCACTGAGACAAATGTAACATTTGTGATATTGGGCTATATAAATAAACATTGATTGATTGATTGATTGATTTTGCAATTTCCCTGAGCTTCAAATGTGAAATACTATACAGCTTGTTTTACCAACAGTCCAAATACCCTAGTTCAAAACCAACCAAGGGAAGACTGCAAATCCTCTTTGTCAGGCATTTCTGCTGGTAGAAAATAGTTGATAATGAAAAGTTGATCAACAACAAATATTCCTACAGGAATAAGATAAAAGGTTGTGTTGAATAAAATGTTGTACACTATGTTTTTCTCACAATGAATACCGACATTATGATGTTTAATGTGTTTCCAGTTCTGGATTTGGCAGGTTAACAAATGAGAGGGAAATAAAAGGAAATGCATTCTGCACTTCCTCTGTCAGCCACCAGAGGGCAGCGGGACTCCATGCTACAGAGACAACAGAGGACACTTCAGGGATTGTAGATCTAAATCTGATTTGTTGTACAGAAACAAGTTCCTGCCTGCAGTAATATCCTGGATTCTTCATCTGTATTCATCTGTCAGCTGTCAGGAGATCTGCTCTTCCAACTACAGCTCTACGAGACCTTTATTAACCAATGAAAAGCTGTTTAAGCTCCACAAACACATCAACATACCTGTGGGAATGTAGCAACATAATGAAAGTGCAAGTGATTATTGTTGGACCCACACTACGTCATTACTTACTTGTATGAATACACAATGTGATTCACTGTTGGTACTATACTATTGGTTAAAGGGACCCAACACTGATTGCTTTGCTTACGAGACACATTTCCCTTTTAGATATTTTCAGATCATAGTCATCACATGTTATAGAGAAACTTAGTTTAGAACTTATTTACTTAAGTTAAACGATAACCTCCCCTTAATCAAACTCAGTCCAGCTTTATGATTCTGTTGAGGAAATATTTGATCAAAAAACCAAACGTGTTTTTTTGTGGTTTTTGTTTTTACATATTTTCAACATATTTCTTGGACATATATGTTGTTTTTCATATTTCTGACAGACTAAAGTATTTTGTGTTTTTTTGCCTGCATTCAACGTACTATATTATGCTGTGTTAGTGCGAAGTTTGGACATGCTATGCTACAGTATGTCTTTTTTTGCATATATTCCAAATACTATACCATGTTGTTTTTTGCATATTTGCGAGATTCTACATTATTCGGTAAGCAAACTTTCATCAATACATCAGTATCATTTTTGAAGGCCTTCTTAATATCCATATCTTATTAAGGTTCATTTGGTTTTATGTTGAATAAAGTAAAGTGTTATCATTCATTGCTTTTATTGTTTTACTATTAAAATATTAATGTAGTCTGATGATTAATTAATAATGTGGCCTTTTTGGCAGTTTAACTAAAGGTGTGCGGCTGCTGCGGTGAGGAAATATCAGCCTGACATTACAATGGGCTTTAATGGAGGCATGTTGACAGTTTTTGTCACTTCAAGCCCTCAAGAGGCATTTTGTTGAATTATTATTGCTTAATTATTTGTCTTTTTTCAAGCTACGAGATGTTTTCCTACGTTTGTCATGATACATTATGTCTCAGGAATGTAGAGTTTGTAGAAACTGTGGCAGTTTAAAAAAAATATATGAAGGCACATTTCAAGATGTCTTATACTCTAGCTGTGACATCACGCACTCTAGTTAATGTTAACATCTGAAGAGGGCCTCTTTACTAAGGTCTGAACAATGTTTAATATCTCTAAAAGTAAGAATCAGATTTAAAAGTTGTTTTACACGAATAATGTCAGAAAGATGTGTAACATTTTAAAGAGGGTCAGAGCTACCAGGAAGGGAGTGGAGCTTGATGGGGACACTGGGAACAGAAGGTGAGGGGGGTAAGAGCTACCAGGAAGGGAGTGGAGCCTGATGGGGACACTGGGAACAGAAGGTGAGGGGGTAAGAGAGGCAGGAAGGCCATTCTTAAGTATTTGAGTGGAACAGGATTGATTGGAAGAATTTAAAACGACGTAAACAACACAATTGTATAATTCCACAAGTGGTTATTGGATAATATGGTGATACACACTCTTGTACAGTTGGTGGCGGTATGCACCTTAAAGCTGTTTGCAATCCGCCAAAATCCGACAGAAGAAGAAGAAGAACCTGGATCCACGTGGCGTCTCGTCGCTACGGTTCTCTCTCTGTGTGTTCCTGAGAAAGTGTGTGTGAGCTCCAGCTCTACTGATCCATCGTCTGTGTGTCTGGATAAACCTCCGAATGGACTGTGTGCTCTTTTTTCTGGAGCGTTTACCTCGGACTACAGGAGCTAGCTTAGCATGCTAGCTGGACACACGTTAGCAACACTAGTCAGATTGAGAGTTTGATGCAGAGAGAAACGGTGTGTTTAACGGAGTCTGCAGGAAAAGGTGATCTAGGAAACATGAGTAAAGTCCAAATGCTGCTGTCGTTGAAGAAGCAGCGAGTCACTGCTGCTAATGAAGAGATATTTGCTCTGTTTGAACAAACAATAGCAGAGCTCGAGGAGGAGCTGTTTCTTTCCAAAGAGGAGAACAAGAGACTCCAGAAGCTACTGGACGCTGTTTCACAGCCTCAGCTTCGGATCCACAGAGCAGGTCTGTTCCATTTACCCTTAATTAACACTTTACACTCTTCAGTAGCACTTTATTATCACATTAATAACACTTTAGACCCTTTATCAGCACTTGCTGCAGGTAGCAGATCCTGAAGTAAAAGTACAAACACCACACTGTGAAAATACTCCATTACAAGTTAAAGTACTGCATGTATATCTTATTTAAGTAAAAGTATGTAAGTATTATTAGACACATGTACTTTATTATAATAATTTAAATGTATTTCGGAAGAGCAAACCTACCAAAATAAATATATTTATAAAAATACATACATTGATTAATATGCCATTTAATGTACTGATTTAAATATGACCCATGCATGTGGGCACTAGGAGTGGAGTGCACCAGCTGGGCGTAAAAAAGTAGGGCTTAACTCTAACGTCGGGCTTAGCTACGTCCAATTTAGTGATTCGAATTTACACCGAGTGCACCAAGCCTGACTAGTCTCGGGCGTAGCTGCGCCTGGTCTTAAGATGCGCGTCCATGTGAATACACGCGAAACAGTAATTGTTGCCAAGCAACACACGTCTATATAATTTAACACTGGAACTCCCCCATTCAGAGCAAGCTAAGAATTGAATAACGAATATGGATAATGGAAAGAAGAGAAACAACTATTTTACTGGTGGAGAGATTAGAACATTAATTGAAATATATGTTGCACTTGTTTTTTATCTCAATTTCATGTTAATAGTTCTCCAAAATGTTGTTATTTAATGTTCTTGTGTTCTTTGAATAAAATAGACCTAATGAAAATATGTGGTCACAAAGGGAGCTTATTGAAATGCAATTGCAAAAAAACAGCATTCATATTACAAATATATTGGTCTATAGGTTGTTTATTATATGATTGCGGGTAAGTCGTCCACCGATATCTTCACGGATGCCAGCAGGAGCCACAGGGTTCTCATCCGCCTCCAGTGCCAATTCTCCTGGAAGGGGGATTCTCTTTTTCACCCAGATGTTGTGCAGCACCGCAGTGGCAGCAATGATCACTCAGACGCGCTCAGGGTGCATTCGCATTTCCCTGTGGATTCAGTGAAACCTACAAAAAACTATTTAGCCTATATCTACATTAAAAGGCTGGCCTTTTATATATTATAAAAATGACTTACTTACCTACGTTTGAGCACTCCAATGCAGCGCTCTACAATGTTCCTCCTTTGTGTATGCTTGGCGTTATAGCGGCGCTCTTGTGCAGTTCTCTCTGCGATGACAGGTGTCATTAGCCAGCGCTTCAGAGGGTATCCACTGTCTCCGACAAGAAGACCATTCACTCTCCCTGCCTCAAATTCCCGTTGAAGGGAGCTCTCTCTCAGGATGCGAGCATCATGGGTCGACCCAGGCCATCTTGCAACGAGGTCGACAATGCCCATGTCCGAGTTGCACACAATTTGAACATTTATAGAATGGTAACCCTTTCTATTAACATACAAATACTCATGTTCAGAGGGGGCCTGAATGCGAACATGAGTCCCGTCGATCATCATCAGCATCCGACAATACGATGACTGTGCTGGAGGGCCAATGAAACTTGTCTTATAGCCCGACATGCAGTTGTGCGATGAACATTAATCATGTCTCCCACAGTATTTTGAAAGGCCCCGTTCGCGTAGAATCTGAGCGCAATCAGCACCTGCAAGGTTGGGAAGAGCGCAGCGTTTCGGTCTGATCCGTGCTGGAGTTGAGGGGAGATCTCCTCGATTAAATCAAAAAGGGCTTGTCTGCCGAAACGAAACCTCTCTCTCAGTTCACTGAATAGATGTCCAGTGGGTTTGTTCGATCACGGACGACTCTTTCTCTTCTTAATGCCCTTGCATTGTTAAACTTGCCCTGCCATCGTTATTATCCTTCTTGCCTGTTTTACGTTACGATGGATACTAGTCTGTCTTTCCAATTTACGCCTGCTCCATACTTGGCGTAAAAGTTACACCCGGGCGCAACGCATACAGGGCTTAAGTCTAAGTGTTGCACTAGTCATAACTTTAGTTTGGTCTTAACCTTCGGTTCTACGACGGACGTAGAGTTACGCCCAGTTTACGCCCAGCTGCTGCACTCCACTGTAGCCAGTTAAATGTGACATACATTGATACTTTAGTTTTAATGTGCTTATTTATTCACCTTTTCTTTTTAAATGTGTAAAAGCAAATAAAAACAAATACTTTGGATTAATTCAAATTGTGGGAGAATAATTCATAAAGAACTGAATGAATAAATATTAGGGATGCTCCGATCGATCGGCCACCGATCGATATCGGCCGATACTCCCTCTCTACCGATCGATCGGGCTCTCTAAAAATGCCGATCACATGACGTAAAATGATGACGTAATAAACATGACACTTTTCTCTGTGTGCGAAATTGGATTACCTGTCTGTTGCAATGCATCTGTCCTCTGTAATGAAACACTCTTTAAGAGATCTTCTGAATGATCATTTCAGTAGTCATGTTATCTCTCAAGCAGCCGCCTGGTTTATCAGTTGGACCTTTTGCCTCTCGGTGCCATTTTACCCTGGCGCTAGTCGTAGATCACGAGGTGATGTGGCGGGCTGGGATTACCTCTGGTCAATATCTCCTGTCAGATCCACAGGCCGGTCTGTAGCCAAACCCAGATCCCTCTATATATATATATAGATATATGCAAAACAAGCTTCAGTCTGGCAGCATTTTCGAATGCGCTAGAATTTGAAAATACACAACCGGAAAAAATCTGCCACTTCCTTACAGAGCTCCTCCTCCAACACACACGAATGCGCACATGACCAATGAGGGCACAAGATAAGTTTGTGCACAGATGGAAGGCTGACAGGCAGGTAGGCCATCCAGTTACTTTAGCTGGGCCGGCTCAGATGATTGGTCGTGCTTTTTACAGTACTACAGCTTCCACAGATGAAATTTGTTTATGGGTTTTTTGTCAAAGCACTTAAGATATTCATTGCTATCGGGATGTTAAGAGCATTCCATGGAATATAACAAAAAGTATATCTCGCGCCGGTTTCTCAAACTTACCTACTCCACCTTTAACTGGAATGATCTAGTTAACAAAAAAGTGTTAACAAATCCAGAATATGATTTATATTTTGCTGGCTACTGCAGAATGCTGTGGTAGCCATGCTGGTTAAGGGTGCCTTGAAATCACCAACAGTGACACCAGTAAATCCCCCCCCCCCCCACCACCATCTCACCCCCTCCTCCATGCTTCACGGTGGGAACCACTCATTCAGAAACGATCCGATCACCTTCTCTGCATCTCACAAAGACACAGAGGTTGGAACCACAAATCTCTCATTTGGACCCATCAGACCAAAGTACAGATTTCCACTGTCTATTGTCCAATCCTTGTTTCTTGGCCCAAACAACTCTCTTCTTCTTGTTGTTCATCCTCAGTAGTGGATCTTTGCAGCAATTGGACCTTGAAGGCCTGATTCACACAGTCTCCTCTGAACAGTGGATGTTGAGATTGTCTGCTACTTGAGCTCTGTGATCATTTAAGTGGGCTAAAATCGGAGGTGCTTTAACTTGCGGTTTATGAGGCTGGTAACTCTGATGTGATTATCCTCTGAGCAGAGGTAACTCTTGCTCTTCCTTTCCTGGGGGGGGGTCCTCATGAGAGCCAGTCTCATCATAGCGTTCCATGGTTTTTGCGACTGCACTTGAGGATACATTCAAAGTTCTTGACATTTTCCGGATCGCCTGGCCTTCATTTCTTAAAGTGATGATGGACGGTCGCTTCTCTCTACTGAGTTGAGTGGTTCTTGCTATAATATGGATTACAACAGCAGTCAAATAGGGCTTTCTACTGTGCTCTACCTCTGCACAACACAACTGATGGTCTCAAACACATTCAGAAGGCAAGTCATTCCACACATTGTCTCTTGACAAGGCACACCTGTTAATAGAAAACCATTCCAGGTGACGACCTCATGACCTGACTGAGAGAAGCCAAGAGTGAGCAAAGCTGTCATCAAGGCAAAAGGGGCTACTTTGAAGAATCTAAAATAAAAATCATATTCTTGATTTTTTAACACTTTTTTGTTAACTAGATAATTCCATATGTGTTCTTTCATAGATTTGATTTCTTCAGTGTTAATCTACATAGTAGAAACAAATTAAAATAAGCAAAAAACATTGAATGAGAAGGTGTCCAATCTTTTGACAGGTACTGTATATAAAAAACACACATATTTGAACATTTAGCAGGTTCCCTCATACATAATCATTTATACAAGTGCAACTTTGAACATGTACAGCAGTAAAATGCAACATACAAAATAATCAAGAAACAACATAAATTAAACACTGACAGGGAACATTTTACTGCACCATCATTACTGTTTCATAAGAAGGTGCCGTCAAATGTTCTGTTAATACTTGTATACTTTTACTTAAATAAGGTTTGAATGCAGGATTTTAATTTGTATCAGAGTTACATTATATACTGTAGGCGTAGGGTATCTGTGAACGATCCCAAATACAATTCCTTGTTTACATTGCGGCTAGTGCTACGCCAGAAGAAAAAACCCTTTTACATTTTGATCTGGAAGTGGAAAGGGGCTGGGCTACATGAGGTGACTTGAGCCAACAAAAATACACAATAGGTGGGACTAAGAAAGATAATGTTAAAATATAAAAACAAAGGCATTAATTAGGGCTGCAAAATGTCTCCCATTGTAATGGTGATGAGGTTTTTAAATGCTAACACTTAACAGTTTATTCTGACTGTGTTTCCTGCAGAAGTCCAGCAGCTGGTGGTGGTTAAAGAAGAGCTTCTCCCTGACCAACAGGAGTGGAGCACCAGTCTGGACCAGGAGGACCCAGAGCCCCCCCCACACATTAAGCTGGAACAGGAGGGAGAGCAGCTTCAGGAGCTGGAGGAGGCTGATATCACCAAGTCCACTTTCACTCCTGACCCTGTGAAGAGTGAAGATGATGAAGAGAAACCTCAGTCCTCTCAGCCTCATCAAAGACAAACTGAACACATGGAAACAGAAGCTGATGGAGATGAATGTCGAGGACCAGAACCAGCCAGGAACTCAGATCCAGAGAGCAGTTTACAACCAAAGACTGAGGACCACACTGAAGACTCTTCTGAACCTGACACTGAAGACTCTTCTGAACCTGACACTAGAGACTCTTCTGAACCTGACACTGAAGACAGTGCTGATTGGAAAGAGACCAGAGAACCTGCCTCAGGCTCAAACTCACTGAAAAATAGACATGAATCTGTCAGTGATCCACAACATAGTGCTGAAAATAAACCATTCAGCTGCTCAGTCTGCAAGAAAGCTTTTTTATGTAGTGGAGATTTAAAGAGACATATGAGAGTCCACACAGGAGAGAAACCATTCACCTGCTCAGTCTGTAAGGAAGCTTTTCCACAGAGTGGACATTTCAAGACACACATGAGAGTCCACACAGGAGAGAAACCATTCAGCTGCTCAGTCTGTAAGAAAGCTTTTTCACAGAGTGGACATTTAAAGAGACATAAGAGAGTCCACACAGGAGAGAAACAATTCACCTGCTCAGTCTGTAAGAAAGCTTTTTCACGGAGTGGACATTTAAAGATACACATGAGAGTCCACACAGGAGAGAAACCATTCACCTGTACTGTCTGTAAGAAAGCTTTTTCATGTAGTAGAAGTTTAAAGAAACACATGAGAGTCCACACAGGAGAGAAACAATTCACCTGCTCAGTCTGTAAGAAAGCTTTTTCATGGAGTGGACATTTAAAGACACACATGAGAGTCCACACAGGAGAGAAACCATTCACCTGTACAGTCTGTAAGAAAGCTTTTTCATGTAGTGGAAATGCAAAGATACATATGAGAGTCCACACAGGAGAGAAACAATTCACCTGCTCAGTCTGTAAGAAAGCTTTTTCACGGAGTGGAAGTTTAAAGAAACACATGAGAATCCACACAGGAGAGGAAAAATAGATCTGCAAAGTTTGTGACAAAAGATTTAAATGGCGTAATCGTTTAAAAAGACCAAGTGTGTTGGTAAGGGAATACATTTGTCTCTTTTGTCTCCTAATGCCGTTACATGTAATACGTTACTCCCTAAGCCTGTTTTCACCCACCTGCAACCGATTCGCTAATAATCACAAATGTTCATTTCTTCGACCCCTTGAGACTATTTCTTGTTTAATAATCGTTACATCTCCTCAGGACCAAGTTCCTGTGTCCTGCCTTTCACCTGCTGATCACCCACTGCTCATTTAAGGTAGACTCACCTTTACAAGGGACCAGCTAGTCTTAGTGTCTTAATGCAAACGTTTTGTAAAGTGATGCTAGACCAACAACGTGCTGTTGGGCTGTGTGCTCTCTGCAGGACGCTGTCTGTACTCAAAGATTGTTGATGAAATGAGAGCTTCACTCTGTTTTTGTTGTCTAAACCAGTGATTCTCAAATGGGGGTACGCGGACCCCTGGGGGTACGTTGGGGTACTGCAGGGGGTACGTGAGATAAAAAAAAAAAAAGGTTAATTAAAAAAATAATCTTAGTAAAATAAGTTAAATAGAATACACAATTTTATATAAAACTTTCCTAGAACCACCTCATATCAAATGTGTGTATTGTATTTTATAGTTTTTCACAATAACATATTACTTAAATTGAAAAATGTTATTTATTTCCATGCATAAAATCAAAATGTCCTTAGTTTGTTGTAATGCATACCACGAAGGAGTTAATACTTCACACACTGAGGGAACATCACTATATTTTACTTATTTATAAAGGCTTTTTCGATCAAACATTTTCGGGATCGGTCAGGGGGTACTTGGCTGAGAAAATGTTTCAAAGGGGGTACATTACTGAAAAACGTTTGAGAAGCATTGCTCTAGATGATAGGAAAGGAGGTTTCAAACTTCCTTTATAACCTCCTTTAGCTTAGGAACCACTGGACCTCCCTCACCGGAAGGAGAGGAGAAAATGCTGCCCCACAATGCATTGCAGCCGCGGCATGTGCCGTCACACAACAGTCGGCCGTTTACGGAAACAAACTATTATGACCGAGAAATGATATCATGAAAGTTACTGTGCTTATTAAGCTTTTTAAAACCTAGGTGGTAAGTTGCCAAAGTGCTTTGTTCTGAACGTTCATCAGTATTATAATCAAAAAGAGAAATATGAACGTTGATGATCAAATAAAGTCAACATTTCACAGTCTTCACTGAGCTGTGTGGGGTTTGTTCAACTTTTAAACGATGTTTGAATGGTGATATACACAGTGATAGATGTTAAGGACTAACGTTTATAATAAATACATTTGTATTGATTTTAAGATATTTTCATCAATCATACGTATTGGGATCATTTGTATTAATGTGGACCGGAGGGAGAGGGAGACGGACAGAAGTTTCACTTTCCTTTTTATTTCAATTCCAACTTTGGTCCTGAAGAATATGTTTCTCTGTTGTCCACGTTCATAAAGCAAAGCAACAGCATCAGAGCACGGTGCAGAGTCTCTATATGAGTTTACAGTAGTCCCTCCTTCTTATTGAACATCCATGTTGTACTCCGCTGTATAGGAAACTGTAGTTTCCATGGTTTCCCCACCGCAGAAGACGCACATTCAGGACGTCCGCTGGCACATCATAAACACGTCGGATAGTGAAAGTGCAGTCTATTCTCTAAAGTAGAATCTACTCAGTACTGCTCTTAAGAAGATTGAACCATCTCGCACAGCTAGAGCGTTAAGATTGTGGAATATTTTAGGATGCGCGTGTAACGGAGTTATAACGGGTGGTGTAACATCCTGGTTAAATTGGAGAATTACGCCATCTGGTGTTACAAACGTGTGCCTGCATTACTGTAGCTTTGTTACCGCAATGGATTGTGGGAGATTCTCATACCGCGTGAGGATCTTTGAGAGCAAGGTGCTATTGTATTATGTCGGTGGACAAAATGTACGTTATTATTTTATTAGGACAATAACGTTCTGTTGTGTTTGTTTAGTTTAATGTTAGTCGTTTAATGCTCACAGCAAGATGTTTTTTGTGATTGGCTATTTGTGTTATATGATTTATTAATGTGATCATAAATAGCTAATTTGAGCTAATAGGCTAACGTGAGCGTGGTGCTATCATAGACTATATATAAATTGACGTAGTGTCCGTAACGTCACCCATAGCATTCTGCAGAGTTGCCGTGAAGCCCTTAGTAGGCGGAGTCGGCCACTAACGGCTTGACAGCGGTCAGAGTCTAATCCCGCCTGCTCCAAATAAGGGCAAAGAGGCCGAGCCGAGGCGGGACCTGCTGCCTCCGAACTGGAAGTAAACAGAGCTAGCTCAGGCTAAGAAGCTAATCTAACATGAAATACATGCATACCAAGTTACTGCTAACAGTGTGGTTCCCCTATATAAACGTTACATTCATTATCAAATGAGATAATCTGCAAGAGAATTAGCTATATTTTGTTATTCTTTTTTTTTGTATCAACAAACAGCCAGACAGACAACGCAATAGCAGTTGGCAAACAAGTTAGGATGACAACAGTGTGATTTGAGTCCGACAGGATAAAAAAACAAAGGCAAAACAAAAAATAAATGAATAAAACAAAAGAAAAAATGGACTGCGACAGGAAAAAACAAAGTCAGAATCTAAAGGCTCTGAGTCTAAGTCTATTATTAATACCATAATGCAATTTAGAGATCAAATAATGAGTATAAATGGAACAAAAAGACCAAATATATCAAATCAAATAAAAACACAGCACTTGTTGGTCAGTCAGCCGCTAATCACAGTTTAACACCGCAGGTCCACCACCCTATTGTACAGAGACATCCGGCATGTCCAGCTCCCGTATATACTTGTAGAAGGGGTTCCACATCTTGTGGAATTTCCCCAAGGAGCCCCTCAGTATGCACCTTATTTTCTCGAGTTTGGCCGAATTTAGGACTTCTTTTAACCACGAGGTGTGTGAAGGGGATGTTGGAGACTTCCACATGAGCAACATCAGGCGTCTGGCTAGTAAGGTAACAAAGGCTATGAAGGCTGTCTCCAGAGAAGAGAGTGGCCATGTGGGTGGGGTTACACTAAGCAGTGCGGTCATAGCATTAGGAGCGACCGGTTTTCCAGTCATTTCTGACAGTGATCTAAAGATGTCAGTCCAATAAGAGTGTAAGACCGGACAAGACCAGAACATGTGTGCGTGACTCGCCGGTGCTTGGCTACATCTGTCACAAGTTGGGTCCACTTCCTTATATATTGTAGAGAGCCTGAGCTTAGTGAAGTGTGTGTGATGTACTACTTTGCACTGAATCAGTCCATGTCTAGCACAAATAGAAGATTTGTGTACATTACGTCCGGCCCAAGAGATTTTCCGCCTTGCATCGATGCAATAGCAACGGAGAGTTTGACAACAGTTACTGGCTTCTCCAAATCCTCAGTCATATCAGGATGTATCAAAGGGACTTCGAGGGCGGTACAAAAATTGTCCAAATCCTGCGTGTCTGAGCTGGTTTCAGATGTGTATAACAAAGTATAATAGTCTCTAAACTCATCATTAATTCTTTGGGGATCGATCGTAATGTCCGAGGATGTTTGGATTCTGGGAATCTGGTAAGAGGCAACATTCTGTCGTAATTGATGTGCCAGTAATCTGCCAGTTTTGTCACCCTGTTCGTAATAATTATTTCTAAGAAGAAGTGCAGCAGTCTGGTCTGCTGTCAGCGTATTAAATTCCGATTGAAGAATGAGGCCTTCCTTATAGACATCTGGAGTTGGTGAAACGGAATAGAGGTCATCCAGTTGAGCAATACACCTCGTTAGTTCAGTTACTCTCTCTCTTTTCTGTTTCCTCTCATGGCTAACATAGGAAATAATTTGCCCTCTAATATAAGCTTTCAATGTCTCCCATAACACAGATGCAGAAATGTCCAGAGTCTTGTTAGTGCTAAGAAATATGTCAATTTGGTTGGAAATCAGCTCTGTACAATTTTCATCCGAAAGCAAATGCGTATTTAAACGCCATGCGGTTTGCGTGCGTACAGAACCCTTAAATCTGATACTCATTACGACAGGGGCATGATCCGAAATAACTGTAGTTTCAACAACTTAACAACTTAGAACCTTTCTTTTTAAAGATAGCTGCAGTTTTTATTTCACCACCTCTTACTTCTCTTTTTAACCTCTCCCTCAGCACGAACACAATTCCAAAAGTATGGAAGTCTGCTTATGTCTTGCCTTTACTGAAAGGAGGGGAGGCAACTATTTTAAATAACTATAGGCCAATCTCTAAATTGTCAGTTCTGGCTAAGGTGCTCGAACGACTTGTGAGTGAACAAGTAAAGGAGTTTTTATGTATAAATTACATCCTGTCTAAACATCAGTCAGGATTCAGAAAGAAACACAGCACCATCACTGCGACAATGAAAGTGGTAAATGACATTACTACTATTTTAGATAATAAGCAGAGTTGTGCAGCTCTGTTTATTGACCTTTCCAAAGCATTTGACACCGTTGATCATCGCATTTTAAAGCAGAGGCTACTCAGTATTGGCATATCCAGCCTTGCAGTGGGTGGTTTGAGAACTACCTCTCTGAAAGGTCCCAATGTGTTCATTTTGATGAACTGTCTTCTGAGTGGTTAAACATTTCTAATGGTGTACCACAAGGTTCTGGTTTAGGACCACTTTTATTCTCCATATATATTAACAGTGTAGGTGATAATGTGGATGAAGCTACTTTACATTTTTAATGCGGATGATACTGTGATGTATTGTGCAGGTCCCTCCATTAAAGAGGCTGTTGTTAAATTACAGGCTGTTTTTAACACTATTCAGACTCAGCTCTCTGAATTAAAGCTTCTTTTAAATGTGGATAAAACCAAGGTAATGCTCTTTTCAAAAGCTAAAAAGACACCAGAGCCTGTTTTAGATATTGTAACTACGCAAGGAACAAAACTTGAAGTTGTTGCCTGTTACAAATACCTGGGTATCTGGCTTGATGATTGTCTCTCTTTTAAACTCCATGTCAATAACCTGCTTAAAAAACTGAGGGGTAGGCTAGGGTTCTTTTTCAGAAACAAGTCCTGCTTCTCGCTTGAGGCCAGGAAAAGGCTAGTCACTGTGACCTTTGACCTGTGCTGGACTATGGTAATTTGTTGTATATGAATGCACCTGCCAATTACCTGAGCAAATTGGATGCTGCGTATCACAGTGCTCTGAGATTTGTCACAAATTGTAAAGCGCTTACACATCACTGTACACTGTATACCAAGGCAGGTTTACCATCACTCTCTGTACGGAGGCTCAGTCACTGGTACACTTTTATTTATAAAGCTATGTTGGGCAAACTCCCGTATTACATCTGTTCTCTGGTAAAGCAGAAAGTTGCGGGCAGCTATTGTCTGAGATCGCAGGATGTGGTCTTGTTAGATGTGCCAAGAGTGAGGACTGTCTTAGGTAAGACGGCTTTTATGTGCGCAGCTCCACTTGCTTGGAACAGCCTACAGTCCAAATTGAAATTGAGCAATTGTATTTCTCTGAATGTTTTTAAGGCACGTCTGCACGAGATGCTTTCTGACACTATGGGTGTTTGTAAGTGTTGGTGAATATGTAATTATGATGTCCTCTATTGTTTGTTTTTATATTGTTTTTAAGTTTCATGTGGAACTAAATTGATGCAGGTCTCCCTTGTAAAAGAGATCCATGATCTCAAGGGACCTATCTGTCTAAATAAAGGTTTGAAATGAAATGAAATGAATATGAACAGGAGCTCACAGAAGGGAGAAGTCTGTCATCTACCATAAAGTAGTCTATCCGAGTAAACGTATGGTGAACATGGGAAAAAAAGGAGTATCCTTTAAGGCCCTGTCACACTGTCCCGAAATTGACTCCCGATGGACACGCGAAATGGAATTGTGAATTTCGCACGAAGATGGCCCCGAACTTGGTCATCGGCCAAGCAACAGCCGAAGCAACAGCCGAAGCAAGTACGATGCCTACAGAAGGCCACACGATGGCACCCGAACCTCACACGAAGACGACACGTGACCTCCCGATGGTATAAAAGCTTCGGCCGTGAGGGAAATCAAATTCTTGATTGGAGATTATTGGGAGCAGAACACAAGGTAAATTCTACTTTAATTCTACGTTAACATGCCACCCAAGGCAGGGAGAGGCAGACGGAAGAAGCTGGCTGTTAAATACACTCAGAAGAGGAAACCAGAGGAAACCGAGGTCCAAGAACACAGCACTGAGTCTGCAACCAGAGAGAGAAAGGGGAGGAAATGCAAGAAAGTCGGGCCAACTAAAACTCCAGAGCGGCCCCCAGAGGGTCCCAGGTCTCCTCAGCAGTCCGAAGAGTCTCGGCAGCATTCACCTTCTCCTCGTCGTAACAGACATGCCGAATCCTCGGAGGATGAAGGTAAATATTTCTAACTTATTTTTGGTATGGATGGGGGCAGACTTCGAGTTATAAACTGCTGCTGCGTGTGAGTGTGTGTGGGTACGCACGCGCGCACCCACACACACTCACACGCAGCAGCAGCAGCCCTCTCTCTACTTGCTACAAACTTAAATATGAAAAGGTTCAACTACACACACACACATCATCGGCATAGATTGCGTAATAATGTATTGCGCACCTTGGAGGTGCAGTGCAGGCATATTGTCATTCAAGAGATGCGTAGTTCTTTTGGAAAGCATGTTTTTTCTTTTAGCCTATTTACCTCGTTAACGTAGAAAATACTCATTACATTGACACATGCATTATTTGTGATTAAAATAATGGTTGTTGGTAATGTATTAGCGACCCCCACAGATGTATAGTTTCACTGCGTCCGTGGGAGCTCAGACCCCTCCTTATGTGAGCTCAGCTCCCATTGGCTCCTACATAACTCGAACCCTGGATGGGGGGCAAGAGGGGTAATTGATTTTGTTATATATTCTCATACATTGTTGTCCTGCATGTACTTAATTTGTTTTTCATTTGGTATCTTTTCAGATGAGTCAGCCTCCCCCGCCCTCCCTGCAGGCAAGTCCAAGCCTGAAGTGGGCAAGGGCGACAAAGGGAATGGCAAGGCCCAGAAGGAGAACCCACCTCCTGGTGTATCATACAGCTTCACAGAGGCGCAGGAGGAGGCAATCGCTTGCTGGGTGAAGAGTAAGAAGCTACTGTATGACATGAAGGACAAACGGTACAAAGAGAAGGAATTAAAGAGGCACCTATGGGAGGGAAAGGCTGCGGAGTACAGGTTGGATTGTAAGTAGAAAAAAATTTACATTTCAATTACTTTCAAATATTTGAAATCTATTTCCGATACTTGACATACATTGCTGCCAATGAACATTTCAATGATTGGACTAATTATTTGTTTTTGCAGATCAATTGCAGATCATTCAATTCTGAAATGGTATCAAACACAGAGGACTCGATTCTCAAAGCTGCGGGAGGGCCGACCCGAGAAGAAATCCCAGAAGAGGTCTGGTGATGGTCTGTCGAGCAGTGACG
The DNA here is from genome assembly GCF_902827115.2 of Pseudochaenichthys georgianus. Classification (NCBI taxonomy): domain Eukaryota; kingdom Metazoa; phylum Chordata; class Actinopteri; order Perciformes; family Channichthyidae; genus Pseudochaenichthys; species Pseudochaenichthys georgianus. The sequence goes on from NW_027262988.1 coordinate 217,899, forward strand.
AGGAAGAACCCATCCTTGCTGAGGAGGCCAGTGAGAATGACAGTGACCGTGACAAGTTCATCCGCCGGGTCTTTGGGTTTCTGAAGCCACACATCAGACGTCACAACAAGGACATACCAGCGAGTATATCATTGAAATTAAATTAAAACGGAACTTTGTCGAAAATGTTCAATTTTCCCACATTTTTGTTTCCAAATATAACTTTCAAATGTACTTATCTTTGTTTTCTATTTATGTCTTTGCAGTTTAAGGACAAGTTGGCCCTGGCTGAGACGGGTGAGCTGGCTGGGAGTGACGACAGTTTTGCAGACAAATCCAGGGAGCCCAACCAGAAGTACACAGGAACAGCTGCCGAGGACCAACCCGAGTCTCCTATGGCGATGAGAGTTACCGGAGTGATCTCCAAGATAGGCTGGTTCAGTTCATCACTCGAGAGCAGCCAGTCAACAGGGCCACTCCTTTCTGCAAGTACCTGGAAACTTATTGTGAAAATGTTTAAAAGAGAAGGGTTGTATGATACAACTGCAACGAAAGTAACAAAAACAATGTAATATCCTTTTCAGTTTCACAGAACACAAATTGGGTTGTTTAATACAGGTGTCATCACTGCTACTGATTTCGATTGAGCAGGTCACAAAAAGCAAGAAATGACAACGTGAAATAAGGCAATTTTTACCTGTAAGAGTTGCTCATCATGTTCTCTGAGGTGCATCAAAAGAAGCAATGCTGCTGCCTTCTTTTTCCTTGTTGTCTCATCATAGTATGCCATTCTGCAGGAACTGAATTGTGATGAATTGTGATTGAAGCTTTGGGAGTTAGCCTTTATATGTCCACGTTACCATGACACAAACGATGTCATGCGATGGGTACACGATGCCCTCACGATAGACACACGACGTCAACATGAAAATGAACCTTCGCAAGGTCCTTCGGCAACATCTTTGGCATGTCAAAGATTTTTCCACCGCTCCCGAAGTTGCTGCCGGAGCCTGAGAAACTCCACCGGCGGTCATACGATGGCTTAAGATGCCCTCACGAATGGCCCGATGTTGCTACGATCACAGCCGAATTTGAAAATGTCCTTTATCGTGTGTCCATCGGGAGTCAATTTCGGGACAGTGTGACAGGGCCTTTACCGGTGGGGTTAAAGAAGCGCCAGGGATCCGTTATTGCAAACTCACTCATGAAGTCAATGATGACATGTATAGCCGCATGTCATCATTTCAGCGCTGGTTGTCTTGGTGGTGCCCAGCAAACAATGTGGGCTTCATAAATAATTGGACAGCCTTCTGGGGAAAACCTGGTCTGATTAAGAGAGACGGCATTCATCCTACTTTGGAAGGTGCAGATCTCATTTCGGCAAACATTTCAGGGCTTTGTGGAATTAATCCATGACAAACTGGAGTTGAGACCAGGAGGCGGAGTTGCAGTCTTCCACACTTCTCTGCGCTCTCTCCTAGGCAGTCATCCATAGGAATCCCGAACCCAATACAATACCCAATATTAGCGGTGTGTGTGTCTGCCCAAGGAAAATTTAAGGTAAAACCTAATAGAGGTGTCATACATAATAACCTAATAAAAGTACATGTAACAACTACTACACTGCAACAAAACAGGAAGATTAAATGTGGTCTCTTAAACATAAGATCTCTAGCATCTAAAGCAATATTGGTAAATTATTTAATATCAGATTATAATATTGATATATGCTGTCTCACTGAAACTTGGTTGAGACATGAAGAATATGTCAGCATAAATGAGGCCACTCCACCCAGCCATATCAAAACTCATATTGCCCGAGGCGTTGGCCGAGGAGGTGGAGTTGCAGCCATCTTTGACTCAAGTTTACTTGTATTTATCAATACTAAACCAAAATTAAATTATACCTCCTTTGAAAGTCTCGATTTTAGTCTTACGCATCCGACCTTGAAAACTTTGCAGCCAATCTTATTTGTTACAGTGTATCGTGCACCAGGTCCTTATTCTGAATTCTTATCAGAATTCTCCGAGTTTTTATCAACTTTGGTTGGTAAAACAGATAAAGTAATTATCGTAGGTGACTTCAATATTCATGTTGACGATGATAAAAATAGCCTTACTGTTGCAAATAACTCTATATTAGATTCTGTTGGTTTCTGTCAGTGTAAATAAACCAACCCACTGCTATAATCACACTCTCGACCTTGTTCTGACTTATGGTATTGAAATCTGTTAGTGCTATAGCCAAGAGATTCCAACAATACTTAACTCGATAGCATGTCTGCATGTAAGGGAGGAAACTTATACAAAATGTACACCACCCCAAATTGATCATGTTGTTGATAGTGCTACAGATGCGCTGCGAATACAATTAGACTCTGTTGCTCCTTTGAAAAAGAAGAAAATAAAACAACATAGATTAGCTCCATGGCATAATGCCGAAACCCGCAAAATAAAGCAAAAGTCTAGACAACTTGAAAGGATACGGCGTTCCACTAAACTTGAAGAATCTCGTTTAATTTGGCATATTACTCTCAATGAATATAAGAAAGCACTGCGTAAAGCGAGAGCAGCCTACTACTCTTCATTAATAGATGAGAATAAGAATAATGCGAGATTTCTTTTCAGCACTGTAGCCAGGCTGACAGAGAGCCACAGCTCGATTGAGCCTCCTATTCCCATAGCACTCAGTAGTAATGATTGTATGTGCTTTTTTAACGATAAAATTGTTACTCTTAGAAACAAAATTAATGACCTCTTGCCTTTGACCAGTATAGTGTTATCAACAGCTCCCGGAAAACGTAAGTTCTAATATTACACTAGATAGTAAACTAGAATGCTTTTCAGCCATAAACCTTGAACAATTAAATTCAATGATTCTCTCTTCTAAACCATCAACGTGCATGTTAGACCCAATTCCAACTAAGCTGTTCAAGGAAGTTTTTCCATTAATTAGCACTTCTTTATTAAATATTATGAATATGTCTTTATTATCAGGCTTTGTTCCACAATCATTCAAAGTAGCAGTGATAAAACCGCTTCTTAAAAAGCACAACCTCGATCCAGAGGTTTTAGCCAACTATAGACCTATTTCTAATCTTCCGTTCCTCTCAAAGATTCTTGAGAAAGCGGTCGCAAAACAGTTGTGTGATTACTTAAAAAACAATGATTTATTTGAAGATTTTCAGTCTGGCTTTAGAACACATCATAGCACAGAGACAGCTCTGGTTAAAGTCACAAATGACATTATAATAGCCTCAGACAAGGGACTTGTCTCTATTCTTGTTTTGCTGGATCTCAGTGCTGCATTTGATACTATCGACCATGATATCCCATTGCAAAGACTAGAGCACTTAGTTGGCATACAGGGAACTGCTTTAGGCTGGTTTGGTCCTATCTATCTGAACGCTCTCAGTTTGTACGTGTCAACGATGAATCTTCAACGCAAACCAAAGTTAGTCATGGAGTGCCACAGGGCTCAGTGCTCGGACCTATTTTGGCACGAGGTCGATCGAGATGATAGGATTCTAATCTTCAACTATCTGAGGAGATGGGATGCTTCTTCACCATTCTGCTCGGTGGGCTCAGGCAGACAACCCTGCGGGACGAGCGAGGACTTCAGAGGCTTCATACAATATGTCTTCCTAACCTCTCCCATCACAGGGGGAGACCTGGATGCGCCACTTGGAATACGCAGTTTTGTCTGGCACTACTCTGAAGCAGCAGAAGGAATGCAGGCGGAAGAGCCTCCGTTTCACTGGGGGGATCAGCTACAGTGCTCACTGATGAGCCACACAAAAGCAGAGCAATTGGGGGGGTTTAAATATGGCACTCTGATGAAGAAGAGTTTGAGCCAATCAGCACCTCAGTACTAATCTACAGTATCAGGATGCCTTTACACACCAGACACTCGTTGTCATAAAGAAAGGAGGAGAACGAGTCAGAAAGACTGAAGGACACGTTCTTCCAGCTCCCGTACAAAGATGAACTTGGAATTGATTTTATATGTTAGATGTTTACAGATGTACAATTAATGACTGTATTTATATTTCCAATGACCAGACATGTGTTGAATAGTGGTGATTAATATATTTTTGCCGGATCAGATTACACTTTCGCACTAAACAAAAGTAATGAATTAATATGTTCAGATTATAAAGTATTGAATAGATATTGTAAGATATTTCTACTATTATCACAGATAATGTTAATATCCTTAATTGTCCAGCAATCAGGCTTAACAACACTACTCTTTAATGTATTATCCATGCACAGAAAGACCTACAATGATGTTTCAAGTACTGGATTACTTTCAGTTTTGGCCCAAAACAAATATTTATAATATTTCATATAACAATTATGTAGCATATTTGATCCTCAAATTAGAGAAGTATAATTTAAAGAAATTGATATTATACATTCAACATTAGATAAACACAGAAGAATCCTTTCCAAGTACCATAAGTAGATGCTCAGGTAAGTATGGCTAATATAAATAATTGATAGACTTAATTTGGTACAGATCAGTGGTAGAATTCACAAATGTAATAATTCAAGTTTTAAGAATGTTTAATCCTTCCTTTCCAGGTTTTTACAAAAGTCTTTGAATATTTGCCTAACTTTTCCTTTTCAGATTTTGAACAATGGACTTGACTGAAATGAATGTATTGATTTGACTAAGTGCCTTACTCTTGACTAAAGCGTATTTAAGTAGACGTAAAAGTAATCCTGAAATTGAGGACACTGCAATTTTGCAGATTACAGATTGATCAAATCACCATTGTGAATATTATACCCTAACTGTGAATTTTTTAGCTGGATCTCTTACGATCCTAAGTTTTTTAATGCTTTTGACTAGTTATTGCCTTGAAGTTAATCTTTAAAGCGGCAAGCTGGTTTTGATTTTATAGTTTGATGAATGAAATTAACTAATGATAAATGATCAAATATATTAGTTTAAAACAAGTATTTTTGCTATTTATGCATATGTGTTATTATGTGTGTTCATTATTATGCTTTTGACAAAAGATGATCAAACACTGATGAGAGATGATTTTTCCTATTATGATTGGCTGTCTCAATCATTGTGATTGAATGTTTCAATCTTATTCTACTTTGTGATGTAATTAATGTAAGGTGAGACCACACTCAAATCCGGAGACACCTGTTGATTTAAGTATTGACCAAATTATTATTAGACTAATGTTTTTAGGTTATCATAAATGATAAAAAGAGAGGACTGTTGGGGAAATTATTGACCTAGACTCCTAGACATGACGTACAGGACCAACCCTGACTTCTGTTTATCTCCTTTAAGGACATAGGCTGCTTCAGCCATAATGTTATTGTTCCCATTCTGTGACCGGTCAACACTAGGTCACAGATGGTCTGTTGTTGTGGGTGCACTGGGACGCTTCCTTCTTTGTTGTTTGTGGACTCCAAGGTATGCCATCTTCGAGGCCATAAGTGACGGACGCAAGTGACTCAGTGTGCCCAACTGGTAAACTATCTTATCAAGATATGTTGATTACTCTCTTTGAAACCAGTTAAATGGGCTAACGAGAGAGAGGTTCTCCAGAATTGACGTGGCAACCACCCGTGCAGTCAGGACCGTGACTGTGTGACTTGTGATGTGAATCCTCCGGCCGTAACTCCAAATAAACCTCCAGTGTTTGACATCGAAGCTCCTGCTCTACCCTGTCTCCTTCCTGAGTCGGTGACTCCCACTGCATTGCTACACAGAAGTTTCCATAACACACGCGGTGTCAAAATCTCAAAAGAAGTGTCCAATAATCACCAACACAACAATGATCGTATAGTGGTAGTATAAACAATGTGAAACATTAAACATAAACAAAATGGTGTACAAAACTCACATACCTGCATTTCAATGGACAACATAAAACGGACTCGTGAGCTGCATTCTGTTGGAGAGATAGCACTACGCTCACGTTAGCCTATTAGCTCAAATTAGCTATTTATGATCACATTAATAAATCATATAACACAAATAGCCAATCACACAAAAAACATGTTGCTGCGAGCATTAAACGACTAACATTCAACTAAACAAACACAACAGAACGTTATTGTCCTAATAAAATAATAACATTCATTTTCTCCACCGACATAATACAATAGCACCTTCTCTCAAAAGATCCTCACGCGGTATGAGAATCTCCCACAATCCATTGCAAAGATACAGTAATGCAGGCACGCGTTTGTAACACCAGATGGCATAATTCTCCAATTTAACCAGGATGTTACACCACCCCTTATAACTCGGTTACACCCGCACACTAAAACATTCCACAATCTTAACGCTCTAGCTGTGCGAGATGGTTCAATCTTCTTAAGAGCAGTTCTGAGTAGATTCTATAATAGGAAAAACAGGTTTAAAAAAGTTAGGAGAGCTGCCAAAGTAAGAGTATGGAAGAAAAATATCTAAACGATGTTTAGATTAAAAGCATAATAAATATATTAGTCAGTTAATATTCATGCAAACTCATGCCTCTGTGCCTCCAGGGAAGAAAGGAAAAGTCCTTTAGGCGAAGACAGAATACTTTCTATGTTTAATTCTCTGAGCTGTCAGCACTCCCTTAAAAACAAGATTGGTTCTTATCTCCCGAAGTAAAAGGGAATAGGATGTTTGACGTGTTCATATATTGTACATACTGTTTAGTACGTAGAGAAGCCAAACAAACAAAGTCCAGGGTTGCAGTCGGATAATCCTAAAATCAGCTCCTAAATTCTAACCCTATCGTCTATTCCTTGACCTCTGAGTGAAAGATCACGGGGTTAAGGGATAGTGGATAGGAGAATTCAAAAGGACTTAGGAGAAGAGACTGCGGTACTTTAGAGAATCGACTGCACTTTCACTATCTGACATGTTTATGATGCGCCAGCGGACGTCCTGAATTTGCGTCTGCTGCTGTGGGGGAACTATGGAAACTAAAGTATTCTATACAGCGGACTACAACATTCATTTCATTTCAAACCTTTATTTATACAGATAAAATCCCATTGAGATCATTGATCTCTTTTCCAAGGGAGACCTGTTCAAGTAGTTCCACATGAAACATAAAAGCATAAACAGAACAACAAAAGGACATCATACAGCATCATTTACATAATTATCCACATAAACAGGTACCAATAGCTTCCGATTGAGTAGCATCCAAGCGAGCTTTAAAAACATTTAGTGGCACCAGATTGTTCAGTTTCCATTTAATTTGCAGACTATTCCAAGACAGAGGAGCTGCATCTAACAGCTGTCTTCCCTAAGACAGTCCTAGCAGTTGGCACATTTAATAAAACCACAGCATTCGATCTCAGGCAGTAGCCACTTACAATTCTCCGTGAGATCAGGGAGCATATGTAAGATGGAAGTTTCCCTATGATTTGTATATAAAAATGTACCAGTGACTGAGCCTCCGTGCAGTTAGTGAAAGCAAACCAGCCCTTGCATACAGGGTACAGTGATGGGTTAATGCTTTACAGTTTGTCACAAATCTCAGTGCACTGTGATACGCAGCATCTAACTTGACCAGGCAATTGGCAGGTGCATTCATATACAGCAAATCACCATAATCCAGCACAGGTAAAAAGGTCACAGTGACTAGCCTTTTCCTGGCCTCAAGCGAGAAACAGGACTTGTTTCTGAAAAAGAACCCTAGCCTAACCCTCAGTTTTTTAGCAGGTTATTGACATGAAGTTTAAAAGAGAGACAATCATCAAGCCAGATACCAAGGTATTTGTAACAGGCAACAACTTCAAGTTTTGTTCCTTGCGTAGTTACAATATCTAAAACTAAAACATCCATGTTCAGGATTGAACATGGATGTTCAATAAGAACGAGGGACTACTGTGAACTCATCTAGAGACTCTGCTCCGTGCTCTGATGCTGCTGCTTTATGCTTTATGAACGTGGACAACAGTGAAACATATTCTTCAGGACCAAAGTTGGAATTGAAATAAAAAAGGAAAGTGAAACGTATGCTCGTCTCCCTCTCCCTCCGGTCTACATTAATACAAATGATCCCAATACGTATGATTGATGAACTAAAGATCTTAAAATCAATACAGATGTATTTATTATAAACGTTAGTCCTTAACATCTATCTCTGTGTATATCACCATTCAAACATCTTTTAAAAGTTGAACAAACTCCACACAGCTCAGCAGAGGCGGATTTAGGATTGTAGGAGATCCGGGGCTTAGCCCAGGAGTTGTTGGGGGGGGGGGGGTGCAGGGGTAAAGTGCTATTTTTTTTACAAGTGGGGGGTGGACCAAACATCCTTTAGGGGGGGTCGTCAACTCCTCTAGGGGGGTCCGGGGGCATGCTCCCCCGGGAAGATTTTTTTTTTTTTTTAAATATTGAAGTTAAAAGCATCAATCTAGTGCACTTTGAGAGCAACATTAACCCTACCTTAATAATACCTTAAAGGGGACATATCATGCTATATTTGAACAATATATTGTAGGGCCATACCTATATAAAGTATATAAATAGTTTTTCTTTCAAAATACCAAACAGATCCTGCATTTTAGCCATGCCTCATTTTGCTCTATTTGCTCTTTCCAGCGCTGTTTTTGCAGGGTGCTGATTCTGTGAGCTGCACCTGACCACGCCACCCTGCAGGAGAGGGGCGCGTGCTTTGAGATCAGCTGCTGGGCTGCAGCGGGGAGAAGAGGGGGATAAAAAGAGATCTCCGTCCTCCGTGTTTTATTCTTATATTATTATTATATAGAGTCTTTATTCATTTGTTTTAAAGCTCAATAAATAACAAAGAAGACCTTTGACCGGCACTTTTCTAATTTTGTCCGGAAGATTTAAACTTTAACGGACATGTTGACCGGCGAAATAAAAATGTAACTGAAACTCTGCCGCACGGTCCCCTCGTTCCTTGGAAGAGCCGGAGAGGAGGGTGTTTGTCATCTGCTGGTGGACTACCGGAGAGGATTACAGCGAGGGAGGGATTGCATTGAATTACAGCAGCGGGAGCAAACGCTTCCCTCGGGGAGGGAGAAAAAGAGCCAGAGCATAGTATAAAGCAGTGTTTCTCAAACTTTTTCATACCAAGGACCACTTAACCAATAAAAAAACACTCGCGGACCACCTAGCTCCACAAATATCCAAAAACACATCTTTTTTTACAAATCGCCTGAAAATGGTACAAACAAGTGGCCACATTTGTGATGAAGGTGTTTATCTGGGCTATATCATGCAATCAAAAGTGAAACTTAAGCTCGCTCCATTGCGGAGATATTCCCGCGAGAGTGCGGAAAACTTAAATGTATTTATTTATTTCAAATGTGAAATGTTACCAATATACGCACGGACCACTAGGGGGCGCTCACGGACCACCAGTGGTCCGCGGACCACACTTTGAGAAGCACTGGTATAAAGGGCAACCATGCGCGGGAAGTCTTCTTCGCTACTTTTGTGGCAGACTACTGCGCCACTTACAGGCCTGGCATATGTACTACAGCGTCTCCAGCGCAATGGCCGGCCGTGGCCCAACCCCACATTCCCCTGATATGTGGAGAATTGACCAATAAGCGGAGCACCACTTCTGTGACGTAGAAAATAATTCAAGATCAGTCTGTATCAGATCCGTTGCAGCCCCGTTTTTAGAGATTTGGGTATGGAGGAAAAGAGAGAGGGTTGTGTTTTCTGACACTTGGTGAGTTACCTGGAACACCGGGGACTAGGGGTGCAATGGTTCACAGAAGTCACGGTGCGGTTCGTACCTCGGTTTGGGGGTCACGGTTCGGTACGGTTCGGTACAACAAGAAAAAGCAAATAAAAGTCCCAAATGCATAATTCCAGGTTTGTTGTCATTTACTTTTGAACAGTAGTGCAAGTTTCAGTTTCAAAATAAGGAACTCTGACATTTTGAATAATTAACTGTATTAAACAGTTAAAAACAAACCACAAACAGTACCACACACACTCAGATGGCCATATTATCTATAATGGCTGATGTCAAACAAAAAGGTTTCATCAAGCTGTAAAACTAAAAAGAATGTCTTGAAAATATGACATCATAAATAATAAGAAAGTGTTTCAAGAGCGCAAAGTCGTTGAAAAAATATGCCAAAAGCTTCCGTTATTTATTTTGGTCTCTCGGCTCTCATGTCTATTGGCTTCTTAAAAACAGCGGGGATCAGCTGTTGAACTGCTGTTGTCTTTTGCCGGGCTCCGGTGATTGGCAAATCTGGGTGATGCCTTCTGATGTGATTTAGCATGTTTTGCATTAGCATACCGCACCGCTATCGAACAACGCCGACACACCGTCCTCTTCCGATCCACTGCGCATTGCTTATCGTTTTATAGATCTATTCTCATCCACCATCTTTGTTTGTGACGTAAAGAGTGTAAGAGTCACGTTTCTGAATCGGGCACTCTGAGTGGATGCAGTCACAGCCAATCGGATTCAGAGTGTTGCCTGTCAGTTCCGTTGCCTGTCAGTTCCGTTGCTATGGTTCCGTTGTTATGTGTACTGAAACGAGAGCCAGTATAATTCCACGCACGAAAACAAAATAAAAATTGGAATACGTTATTTTAGTGTCTTAAAAGTAGACTGAGGTATGAAGGGTTAACGTTACATCTTAGGATAATTGTAGTCATGTTCTGTATACATACTAACATATAAGGGTATTGACTTAGTGTGGTTTATCTTTTTGTCGCTGCTTTTAATTTAAACTGAACTGTTATGTTCATCAGTAAAGTGGAACTTCTGTGTGAACTATTCATATCTTAAACTGCACTGTAACTTTTTATTCATGTATTTTTTCTGTTAATGTTTCTTTTATTATCTTTTACTGTTTTTAAATGCCTTTGTCTGAATGTCTTTCATTTTTGTAAAGCACCTTGAATTGACTTGTGTTGAAAGGTGCTATATAAATAAACTTGCCTTGCCTTGGTTACTCCATGTTTACTAGCTATAAGATTAACGTTACAGTACATCACTCTTTTTCACTTCTTACTCAGTCAGCCAGAGTGCCGATATCACCATTAGATTCACAAACCTGAAACATCATCCATTTCTTCACTGCTGGTGATGACATTGTTGTCAGCTGCTGATACTGCTGCTGTTGCAGCTTGTGGCGCCTGCTTCGATGAAAATTACTTTCTAATATCCATAACTTTATAGGCTATTAGCTTAAAACTCGTCAGGCACTAGGAAGGATCACTTCTTCTTCAGGGCAGGGAAGGCTACGCAGTACGCAGGCTAATGTCCCGCAGCGGCTGCCTCTCTGGTGGACTCCGGTACTGCACATTACTCCCGAGACATTTAAAAAAAAAAAAAAAAAAAATCTTTTTTTTTTTTTTTTTTAAGTGAAACATCCGGGGCTTTTCAGAAAACATCCGGGGCTTGAGCCCAAGTAGCCACCCCCTAGCGCCGCCTCTGCAGCTCAGTAAAGACTGTGAAATGTTGACTTTATTTGATCATTTCAGTAAAAACTAACGTTCATATTTCTCTTTTTGATTATAATACTGATGAACGTTCAGAACAAAGCACTTTGGCAACTTACCACCTATGTTTTAAAATGCTTAATAAGTACCGTAACTTTCATGATATCATTTTTCGGTCATAATCGTTTGTTTCCGTGAACGGCCGACTGTTGTGTGACGGCACATGCCGCGGCTGCAATGCATTGTGGGGCAGCATTTTCTCCTCTCTTTTCGGTGAGGGAGGTCCAGTGGTTCCTAAGCTAAAGGAGGTTATAAAGGAAGTTTGAAACCTCCTTTCCTATCATCTAGACTAGAGAATCAGCTCTTGTCATGGCTGCCACTGAGGGACTTCTGGGTCATTTCACTCCGTTAGGAAGGTAAGCTAAATGGACTATTCGACTTCAGCCCAGATTTGGCTAGAGGGTGACGACTCAAAAGAGAGTTTTGGTAAAAAAAAAACGGCAGATTTTGTCCTCCTTTTCCTGCCTATTCTTATACAAATTCTTTGGAGTGGGTTGAATGATATGAAAGCAATTGAAAAGACACAAGATCTTCCGATACAAACAGCAGGATTTTCATAAAAATATAAATAGGAAATGCAAAAAACACTCAAATCCCATAAAAGGAGGCGGGTGTTACTAGAGCTGCTAAAAATAGACCTTTCAATAAAAAAGAAACATGTGCTTTTTCAATAATAAGAAAGAGACCAAAATACTATTAAAAAAGATTTGCCCTACTTGTCGCGTTTACAATGCTGTATTGATTTTGGGTCATTAGTTATTCCAACGTTGTGTCTAAAGTTTTAGCTGTCGATAAAGCACAGTCTAATCATCAGTTCAAACATCGAGAACTTTTCCCCAAAACTTAGAGACACATGAAGTAAGGGTCTCTGGAGAAACTTCAAAACAGAATATTCTGGAAAGTTGGTAGAGACGATATTACCAATTACTCACAGGCTCCTCCCTCGATTAAACATTTTTGTTTATAGCATTTCAGAAAATAGTTTAAAACGCCTTTTGCACAGGATAGAATTTAACATTCTTCTTCTCGCCTACAAAGCCCTTAATGGGCAGGCGCCATCTTACCTTAAATAACTCATTATACCCTACTGTCCTACTAGGGCATTGCGTTCCAAGAATGCAGGGTTGTTGGTTGTTCCTAGAGTCTCTAAAAGTACAATGGGAGCCAGAGCCTTTTCTTATCAAGCTCCACATTTGTGGAATCAGCTTCCAGTTGTTCGGGCGGCAGACACCCTATCCGTTTTTAAGAGTGCGCTTAAGACCTTCCTTTTTGATAAAGCTTATAGTTAGGGCTGATTAGATTCAGCCCCTAGTTTTGCTGATATAGGCTTAGCTTGTCGGGGGACATCTTACTTCTTCCTTCTCTCTGTCTATACCTGTGTACTCTCATGTTCCGATTAACCCAGCTTCCCCAAATGTCTTTCTTTTTGGTGTCTATATACGCCGGGATCCAGAGTCATGGATGATCCTGCGGTCCTGTGTCCTGGATCGCGAGCCCTGGATGGATATCCTCGTGGATTCATCTTCCTATTATACACAGATGCATTTCCAAACATTTGGACTACCTATGTTGCAAATGTATTTTCTTTTCAATTTACACACGGCATCTATTGCACGTCTGTCCGTCCTGGGAGAGGGATCCCTCCTCTGTTGCTCTCCCTGAGGTTTCTCCCATTTTTCCCTTTAAACTGGGTTTTCTTCTGAAGTTTTTCCTTGTACGATGTGAGGGTCTAAGGACAGAGGGTCTAAGGACAGAGGGTCTAAGGACAGAGCGCGTCGTATTGTCATACTGATATTCTGTACACACTGTGAAGACCACTGAGACAAATGTAACATTTGTGATATTGGGCTATATAAATAAACATTGATTGATTGATTGATTGATTTTGCAATTTCCCTGAGCTTCAAATGTGAAATACTGTACAGCTTGTTTTACCAACAGTCCAAATACCCTAGTTCAAAACCAACCAAGGGAAGACTGCAAATCCTCTTTGTCAGGCATTTCTGCTGGTAGAAAATAGTTGATAATGAAAAGTTGATCAACAACAAATATTCCTACAGGAATAAGATAAAAGGTTGTGTTGAATAAAATGTTGTACACTATGTTTTTCTCACAATGAATACCGACATTATGATGTTTAATGTGTTTCCAGTTCTGGATTTGGCAGGTAAACAAATGAGAGGGAAATAAAAGGAAATGCATTCTGCACTTCCTCTGTCAGCCACCAGAGGGCAGCGGGACTCCATGCTACAGAGACAACAGAGGACACTTCAGGGATTGTAGATCTAAATCTGATTTGTTGTACAGAAACAAGTTCCTGCCTGCAGTAATATCCTGGCTTCTTCATCTGTATTCATCTGTCAGCTGTCAGGAGATCTGCTCTTCCAACTACAGCTCTACGAGACCTTTATTAACCAATGAAAAGCTGTTTAAGCTCCACAAACACATCAACATACCTGTGGGAATGTAGCAACATAATGAAAGTGCAAGTGATTATTGTTGGACCCACACTACGTCATTACTTACTTGTATGAATACACAATGTGATTTACTGTTGGTACTATACTATTGGTTAAAGGGACCCAACACTGATTGCTCTGCTTACGAGACACATTTCCCTTTTAGATATTTTCAGATCATAGTCATCACATGTTATAGAGAAACGTAGTTTAACTTATTTACTTAAGTTAAACGATAACCTCCCCTTAATCAAACTCAGTCCAGCTTTATGATTCTGCTGAGGAAATATTTGATCAAAAAACCAAACGTGTTTTTTTGTGGTTTTTGTTTTTACATATTTTCAACATATTTCTTGGACATATATGTTGTTTTTCATATTTCTGACAGACTAAAGTATTTTGTGTTTTTTTGCCTGCATTCAACGTACTATATTATGCTGTGTTAGTGCGAAGTTTGGACATGCTATGCTACAGTATGTCTTTTTTTGCATATATTCCAAATACTATACCATGTTGTTTTTTGCATATTTGCGAGATTCTACATTATTCGGTAAGCAAACGTAAAAAATGCCGGCCTTTCATCAATACATCAGTATCACTTTTGAAGGTCTTCTTAATATCCATATCTTATTAAGGTTCATTTGGTTTTATGTTGAATAAAGTAAAGTGTTATCATTCATTGCTTTTATTGTTTTACTATTAAAATATTAATGTAGTCTGATGATTAATTAATAATGTGGCCTTTTTGGCAGTTTAACTAAAGGTGTGCGGCTGCTGCCGTGAGGAAATATCAGCCTGACATTACAATGGGCTTTAATGGAGGCATGTTGACAGTGTTTGTCACTTCAAGCCCTCAAGAGGCATTTTGTTTAATTATTATTGCTTAATTATTTGTCTTTTTTCAAGCTACGAGATGTTTTCCTACGTTTGTCATGATACATTATGTCTCAGGAATGTAGAGTTTGGAAATTATGGCAGTTATGGAAAAAATATGAAGGCAAATTTCAAGATTTCTTACCCTCTAGCTGTGACATCACGTACTCTAGTTCATGTTAACATCTGAAGAAGGCCTCTGTACCAAGGTCTGAACAATGTTTAATATCTCTAAAAGTAAGAATCAGATTTAAAAGTTGTTTTACACGAATAATGTCAGAAAGATGTGTAACATTTTAAAGGGGGTAGAGCTACCAGGAAGGGAGTGGAGCCTGATGGGGACACTGGGAACAGAAGGTGAGGGGGTAAGAGCTACCAGGAAGGGAGTGGAGCCTGATGGGGACACTGGGAACAGAAGGTGAGGGGGTAAGAGAGGCAGGAAGGCCTTTCTTAAGTATTTGAGTGGAACAGGATTGATTGGAAGAATTTAAAACGACGTAAACAACACAATTGTATAATTCCACAAGTGGTTATTGGATAATATGGTGATACACACTCTTGTACAGTAGGTGGCGGTATGCACCTTAAAGCTGTTTGCAATCCGCCAAAATCCGACAGAAGAAGAAGAAGAACCTGGATCCACGTGGCGTCTCCTCGCTACGGTTCTCTCTCTGTGTGTTCCTGAGAAAGTGTGTGTGAGCTCCAGCTCTACTGATCCATCGTCTGTGTGTCTGGATAAACCTCCGAATGGACTGTGTGCTCTTTTTTCTGGAGCGTTTACCTCGGACTACAGGAGCTAGCTTAGCATGCTAGCTGGACACACGTTAGCAACACTAGTCAGATTGAGAGTTTGATGCAGAGAGAAACGGTGTGTTTAACGGAGTCTGCAGGAAAAGGTGATCTAGGAAACATGAGTAAAGTCCAAATGCTGCTGTCGTTGAAGAAGCAGCGAGTCACTGCTGCTAATGAAGAGACATTTGCTCTGTTTGAACAAACAATAGCAGAGCTCGAGGAGGAGCTGTTTCTTTCCAAAGAGGAGAACAAGAGACTCCAGAAGCTACTGGACGCTGTTTCACAGCCTCAGCTTCGGATCCACAGAGCAGGTCTGTTCCATTTACCCTTAATTAACACTTTACACTCTTCAGTAGCATTTTATTATCACATTAATAACACTTTAGACCCTTTATCAGCACTTGCTGCAGGTAGCAGATCCTGAAGTAAAAGTACAAACACCACACTGTGAAAATACTCCATTACAAGTTAAAGTACTGCATGTATATCTTATTTAAGTAAAAGTATGTAAGTATTATTAGACACATGTACTTTATTATAATAATTTAAATGTATTTCGGATGAGCAAACCTACCAAAATAAATATATTTATAAAAATACATACATTGATTAATATGCCATTTAATGTACTGATTTAAATATGACCCATGCATGTGGGCACTAGGAGTGGAGTGCACCAGCTGGGCGTAAACAAGTAGGGCTTAACTCTAACGTCGGGCTTAACTACGTCCAATTTAGTGATTCGAATTTACACCGAGTGCACCAAGCCTGACTAGTCTCGGGCGTAGCTGCGCCTGGTTTTAAGATGGCGTCCATGTGAATACACGCGAAACAGTAATTGTTGCCAAGCAACACACGTCTATATAATTTAACACTGGAACTCCCCCATTCAGAGCAAGCTAAGAATTGAATAACGAATATGGATAATGGAAAGAAGAGAAACAACTATTTTACTGATGGAGAGATTAGAACATTAATTGAAATATATGTTGCACTTGTTTTTTTATCTCAATTTCATGTTAATAGTTCTCCAAAATGTTGTTATTTAATGTTCTTGTGTTCTTTGAATAAAATAGACCTAATGAAAATATGTGGTCACAAAGGGAGCTTATTGAAATGCAATTGCAAAAAAACAGCATTCATATTACAAATATATTGGTCTATAGGTTGTTTATTATATGATTGCGGGTAAGTCGTCCACCGATATCTTCACGGATGCCAGCAGGAGCCACAGGGTTCTCATCCGCCTCCAGTGCCAATTCTCCTGGAAGGGGGATTCTCTTTTTCACACAGATGTTGTGCAGCACCGCAGTGGCAGCAATGATCACTCAGACGCGCTCAGGGTGCATTCGCATTTCCCTGTGGAGGCAGTGAAACCTACAAAAAACTATTTAGCCTATATCTACATTAAAAGGCTGGCCTTTTATATATTATAAAAATGACTTACTAACCTACGTTTGAGCACTCCAATGCAGCGCTCTACAATGTTCCTCGTTTGTGTATGCTTGGCGTTATAGCGGCGCTCTTGTGCAGTTCTCTCTGCGATGACGGGTGTCATTAGCCAGCGCTTCAGAGGGTATCCACTGTCTCCGACAAGAAGACCATTCACTCTCCCTGCCTCAAATTCCCGTTGAAGGGCGCTCTCTCTCAGGATGCGAGCATCATGGGTCGACCCAGGCCATCTTGCAACGAGGTCGAATGGTAACCCTTTCTATTAACATACAAATACTCATGTTCAGAGGGGGCCTGAATGCGAACATGAGTCCCGTCGATCATCATCAGCATCCGACAATACGATGACGGTGCTGGAGGGCCAATGAAACTTGTCTTATAGCCCGACATGCAGTTGTGCGATGAACATTAATCATGTCTCCCACAGTATTTTGAAAGGCCCTGTTCGCGTAGAATCTGAGCGCAATCGGCACCTGCAAGGTTGGGAAGAGCGCAGCGTTTCGGTCTGATCCGTGCTGGAGTTGAGGGGAGATCTCCTCGATTAAATCAAAAAGGGCTTGTCTGCCGAAACGAAACCTCTCTCTCAGTTCACTGAATAGATGTCCAGTGGGTTTGTTCGATCACGGACGACTCTTTCTCTTCTTAATGCCCTTGCATTGTTAAACTTGCCCTGCCATCGTTATTATCCTTCTTGCCTGTTTTACTTTACGATGGATACTAGTCTGTCTTTCCGATTTACGCCTACTCCATACTTGGCGTAAAAGTTACACCCAGGCGCAACGCATACAGGGCTTAAGTCTAAGTGTTGCACTAGTCATAACTTTAGTTTGGTCTTAACCTTCGGTTCTACGACGGACGTAGAGTTACGCCCAGTTTACGCCCAGCTGCTGCACTCCACTGTAGCCAGTTAAATGTGACATACATTGATACTTTAGTTTTAATGTGCTTATTTATTCACCTTTTCTTTTTAAATGTGTAAAAGCAAATAAAAACAAATACTTTGGATTAATTCAAATTGTGGGAGAATAATTCATAAAGAACTGAATGAATAAATATTAGGGATGCTCCGATCGATCAGCCACCGATCGATATCGGCCGATACTCCCTCTCTACCGATCGATCGGGCTCTCTAAAAATGCCGATCACATGACGTAAAATGATGACGTAATAAACATGACACTTTTCTCTGTGTGCGAAATTGGATTACCTGTCTGTTGCAATGCATCTGTCCTCTGTAATGAAACACTCTTTAAGAGATCTTCCGAATGATCATTTCAGTAGTCATGTTATCTCTCAAGCAGCCGCCTGGTTTATCAGTTGGACCTTTTGCCTCTCGGTGCCATTTTACCCTGGCGCTAGTCGTAGATCACGAGGTGATGTGGCGGGCTGGGATTACCTCTGGTCAATATCTCCTGTCAGATCCACAGGCCGGTCTGTAGCCAAACCCCGATCCCTCTATATATATATCTATATATATAGATATATGCAAAACAAGCTTCAGTCTGGCAGCATTTTCGAATGCGCTAGGATTTGAAAATACACAACCGGAAAAAATCTGCCACTTCCTTACAGAGCTCCTCCTCCAACACACACGAATGCGCACATGACCAATGAGGGCACAAGATAAGTTTGTGCACAGATGGAAGGCTGACAGGCAGGTAGGCCATCCAGTTACTTTAGCTGGGCCGGCTCAGATGATTGGTCGTGCTTTTTACAGTACTACAGCTTCCACAGATGAAATTTGTTTATGGGTTTTTTGTCAAAGCACTTAAGATATTCATTGCTATCGGGATGTTAAGAGCATTCCATGGAATATAACAAAGTATATCTCGCGCCGGTTTCTCAAACTTACCTACTCCACCTTTAACTGGAATGATCTAGTTAACAAAAAAGTGTTAACAAATCCAGAATATGATTTATATTTTGCTGGCTACTGCAGAATGCTGTGGTAGCCATGCTGGTTAAGGGTGCCTTGAAATCACCAACAGTGACACCAGTAAAGCCCCCCCCCCCCCCCCCCCACCACCATCTCACCCCCTCCTCCATGCTTCACGGTGGGAACCACTCATTCAGAAACGATCCGATCACCTTCTCTGCATCTCACAAAGACACAGAGGTTGGAACCACAAATCTCTCATTTGGACCCATCAGACCAAAGTACAGATTTCCACTGTCTAATGTCCAATCCTTGTTTCTTGGCCCAAACAACTCTCTTCTTCTTGTTGTTCATCCTCAGTAGTGGATCTTTGCAGC
Source organism: Pseudochaenichthys georgianus (assembly GCF_902827115.2). Taxonomy (NCBI): domain Eukaryota; kingdom Metazoa; phylum Chordata; class Actinopteri; order Perciformes; family Channichthyidae; genus Pseudochaenichthys; species Pseudochaenichthys georgianus. The sequence continues at coordinate 237,189 of NW_027262988.1, forward strand.
AATTGGACCTTGAAGGCCTGATTCACGCAGTCTCCTCTGAACAGTGGATGTTGAGATTGTCTGCTACTTGAGCTCTGTGATCATTTAAGTGGGCTAAAATCGGAGGTGCTTTAACTTGCGGTTTATGAGGCTGGTAACTCTGATGTGATTATCCTCTGAGCAGAGGTAACTCTTGCTCTTCCTTTCCTGGGGGGGGGGTCCTCGTGAGAGCCAGTCTCATCATAGCGTTCCATGGTTTTTGCGACTGCACTTGAGGATACATTCAAGGTTCTTGACATTTTCCGGATCGCCTGGCCTTCATTTCTTAAAGTGATGATGGACGGTCGCTTCTCTCTACTGAGTTGAGTGGTTCTTGCTATAATATGGATTACAACAGCAGTCAAATAGGGCTTTCCACTGTGCTCTACCTCTGCACAACACAACTGATGGTCTCAAACACATTCAGAAGGCAAGTCATTCCACACATTGTCTCTTGACAAGGCACACCTGTTAATAGAAAACCATTCCAGGTGACGACCTCATGACCTGACTGAGAGAAGCCAAGAGTGAGCAAAGCTGTCATCAAGGCAAAAGGGGCTACTTTGAAGAATCTAAAATAAAAATCATATTCTTGATTTTTTTTTTAACACTTTTTTGTTAACTAGATAATTCCATATGTGTTCTTTCATAGATTTGATTTCTTCAGTGTTAATCTACATAGTAGAAACAAATTAAAATAAGCAAAAAACATTGAATGAGAAGGTGTCCAATCTTTTGACAGGTACTGTATATAAAAAACACACATATTTGAACATTTAGCAGGTTCCCTCATACATAATCATTTATACAAGTGCAACTTTGAACATGTACAGCAGTAAAATGCAACATACAAAATAATCAAGAAACAACATAAATTAAACACTGACAGGGAACATTTTACTGCACCATCATTACTGTTTCATAAGAAGGTGCCGTCAAATGTTCTGTTAATACTTGTATACTTTTACTTAAATAAGGTTTGAATGCAGGATTTTAATTTGTATCAGAGTTACCCTACGCCTACAGTATATAATGTATCTGTGAACGATCCCAAATACAATTCCTTGTTTACATTGCGGCTAGTGCTACGCCAGAAGAAAAAACCCTTTTACATTTTGAACTGGAAGTGGAAAGGGGCTGGGCTACATGAGGTGACTTGAGCCAACAAAAATACACAATAGGTGCGACTAAGAAAGATAATGTTAAAATATAAAAACAAAGGCATTAATTAGGGCTGCAAAATGTCTCCCATTGTAATGGTGATGAGGTTTTTAAATGCTAACACTTAACAGTTTATTCTGACTGTGTTTCCTGCAGAAGTCCAGCAGCTGGTGGTGGTTAAAGAAGAGCTTCTCCCTGACCAACAGGAGTGGAGCACCAGTCTGGACCAGGAGGACCCAGAGCCTCCCCCACACATTAAGCTGGAACAGGAGGGAGAGCAGCTTCAGGAGCTGGAGGAGGCTGATATCACCAAGTCCACTTTCACTCCTGACCCTGTGAAGAGTGAAGGTGATGAAGAGAAACCTCAGTCCTCTGAGCCTCATCAAAGACAAACTGAACACATGGAAACAGAAGCTGATGGAGATGAATGTCGAGGACCAGAACCAGCCAGGAACTCAGATCCAGAGAGCAGTTTACAACCAAAGACTGAGGACCACACTGAAGACTCTTCTGAACCTGACACTAGAGACTCTTCTGAACATGACACTAGAGACTCTTCTGAACATGACACTAGAGCCTCTTCTGAACATGACACTAGAGACTCTTCTGAACCTGACACTGAAGACTCTTCTGAACCTGACACTGAAGACAGTGCTGATTGGAAAGAGACCAGAGAACCTGCCTCAGGCTCAAACTCACTGAAAAATAGACATGAATCTGTCTGTGATCCACAGCGTAGTGCTAAAAAGAAACCATTCAGCTGCTCAGTCTGCAAGAAAGCTTTTTTATGTAGTGGAGATTTAAAGAGACATATGAGAGTCCACACAAGAGAGAAACCATTCACCTGCTCAGTCTGTAAGGAAGCTTTTCCACAGAGTGGACATTTAAAGAGACATATGAGAGTCCACACAGGAGAGAAACCATTCACCTGTACAGTCTGTAAGAAAGCTTTTTCATGTAATGGAAGTTTAAAGAAACACATGAGAATCCACACAGGAGATAAACCATTTACCTGTACAGTCTGTAAGAAAGCTTTTTCACTGAGTGGAAGTTTAAAGGGACACATGAGAATCCACACAGGAGATAAACCATTTACCTGTACAGTCTGTAAGAAAGCTTTTTCACTGAGTGGAAGTTTAAAGACACACATGAGAGTCCACACAGGAGAGAAACCATTCACCTGTACAGTCTGTAAGAAAGCTTTTTCATGTAGTGGAAGTTTAAAGCTACACATGAGAATCCACACAGGAGAGAAACCATTCACCTGCTCAGTCTGTAAGAAAGCTTTTTCACGGAGTGGACATTTAAAGTCACACATGAGAATCCACACAGGAGAGGAAAAATAGATCTGCAAAGTTTGTGACAAAATATTTAAATGGCGTAATCGTTTAAAAAGACCAAGTATGTTGGTAAGGGAATACATTTGTCTATTTTGTATCCTAATGCCGTTACATGTAATACGTTACTCCCTAAGCCTGTTTTCACCCACCTGCAAACGATTCTCTAATAATCACAAATGTTCATTTCTTCGACCCCTTGAGACTATTTCTTGTTTAATAATCGTTACATCTCCTCAGGACCAAGTTCCCGTGTCCTGCCTTTCACCTGCTGATCACCCACTGCTCATTTAAGGTGGACTCACCTTTACAAGGGACCAGCTAGTCTTAGTGTCGTAATGCAAACGTTTTGTAAAGTGATGCTAGACCAACAACGTGCTGTTGGGTTGTGTGCTCTCTGCAGGACGGTGTCTGTACTCAAAGATTGTTGATGAAATGAGAGCTTCACTCTGTTTTTGTTGTCTAAACCAGTGATTTTCAAATGGGGGTACGCGGACCCCTGGGGGTACGTTGGGGTAATGCAGGGGGTACGTGAGATAAAAAAAAGATTAATTAAAAAAATAATCTTAGTAAAATAAGTTAAATAGAAAACACAATTTTATATAAAACTTTCCTAGAACCACCTCATATAAACATGTCAAATGTGTGTATTGTATTTTATAGTTTTTCATAATAACATATTACTTAAATTGAAAAACTCCTTGGAAAAAGTGTTATGTTGTTTTTTTCCATGCATAAAATGAAAATATCCTTAGTTTGTTGTAATGCATACCACGAAGGAGTTAATACTTCGCACACTGAGGGAACATCACTATATTTTAATTATTTATAAAGGCTTTTTCGATCAAAAATGTTCGGGATTACAGGGTGGGGATGTTATAATAATTGCACATTGTTTTTTTCTCTTTACAATGGTCTGGTGTGGATAGTAAACATACAATGGTCTATTTCTTTTTTCCTAATGTTGACAGGAGTCCACACCAAAACAACCCTATTCAAACAGTACTTTTTTCTCCCAACATATGAGTCGCTCTCTTAACACTGTGAGCTGGAATGTCAAGGGTCTGAACCACCCAATTAAAAGAAGGAAAGTACTCAATCATCTGAAGCAGTTAAACGCTGATATTATCTTCCTTCAAGAAACGCATTTGCGTTCCGCAGACAATGACAGATTTCTGGCATCTTGGGCGGGGCAGCACTTTCATTCTACCTTCCAGGCAAAAGCAAGAGGGGTTTTGTAGTGGGAATTTTTATTATTATCATCCTTATTATTATCCTTATTATATCTTTCATATGTTTAAACCAAATGCTTCTTATTTCCTCTTGTTGTGCTTTTACCATTATTATTCTATTATATTCTCTTATGAGTTTCCCAGTCTCTGCAAGGCCACAGCTGTTTCAGCAGACTGGGAGACTCATACACAGTCAGACACATCACGAACTTCCCTGCTCTGAGAACCGTTATGCTATCTACTCAAGGCCACTGGGTGTCTCATCAACAATCTGACTGTGTGAACCCAGATTGTTCTCTTTCCCACTCCTTTTCTATATAACCTTTGCTTTTCCATTGTTCTGCGCACTCTCGCGCAGACTTTTCATACTCTGTGCGACTTGTGACATATTTATATTATTGTATCGTGTATTTGAAGCTTCAAATAAATAACCAAAAGACAGCTTTGCTTGATTCACCATTTATTTGTATTGTTCATTTGACTTGTACTCTCCAGCGCTGTGTTGGGCCCTAGATTTCCATAACAGTTTCTATCCTTGTGGCAAGGGGCGTAGTCTTTGAACCACTTGATATTACGGCTGACAAGAACGGTAGATTTGTAATCGTCACTGGGAAACTATTTAACATGAAAGTTGTCCTGGCTAACGTATATGCCCCAAATATAGATGATGCTGCCTTCTTTGTACGCCTTTTCTCTAATCTTCCCGACCTGGGCCAGCACCACTTGATACTTGGAGGGGACTTGAACTGCTGGCTGGACCAGACGCTGGATCGCTCCTCCACCAAGCCAGGTGCAGTGAGTAAATCAGCACTGCAAATTCAATCCTTTCTCTCAGAGTGTGGTATCTCAGATGTATGGAGGTTCCTCCACCCAAAAGAGAAACAGTATTCATTTTTCTCCCATGTTCATCATACATATTCTCGAATAGATTATTTTCTCATTGATAATAGACTACTTTCCCAAGTCCGCTCTTGTTCTTACAAGAGTGTTGTTATATCTGACCATGCGCCTGTTGTGATGTCACTGGCACTCCCAGGTGTCCCGATGCCCACAAGGCACTGGCGTTTTAACTCATCTTTACTGTCTGATGATGAGTTTGTAAAATACTTGGGGGATCACATCACCTTCTTTCTAGAAACAAATACCACATCCGATACCTCTGCTCTCATGGTCTGGGATGCACTTAAAGCTTACCTAAGAGGACAAATAATTTCATTCACCGTTAACAAAAGGCGAAAGTCCCAAAAAGAACATTCAGACCTGTTATCCAAAATGTCTGGAACTGATGCACAATACGCTCTGACCCCGACCCCTGAGCTATATAACACTAGACTGGAGCTCAAAACTAAATTTGACCTACTTCCTACTCACCAGACTCAAAACATTCTGCTAAAAAACAAAAGTACATTTTATGAGCATGGCGAGAAGGCAGGAAAACTGTTAGCTAACCAGCTAAAAGGACGGAGGTCGAAACAACTAATCACAAGTATTAATACACATAGTGGCAATGTCACACTAGACCCTACAGAGATAAATACTGCATTCAAGGACTTCTATTCTCATCTGTACTCCTCCCAATTTGATGGGGACGATCCAAAAATCAAGAGTTTTCTTGACTCTCTGCCCATTCCAACTATTCCCCCGGATTTGTCAAAGGCCCTGGAGGCACCTATAACACAAGCAGAAATAACCATAGCTATATCCTCAATGCAATCTGGAAAGTCCCCCGGACCAGATGGGTTTCCCTCCGAATTTTTTAAGAAGTTTTCCACGCTTCTCTCGCCATACTTGACAACCGTTCTGGCCGAATCCTTTCAGCTGGGCTCACTCCCCCCGTCTCTCAACGAGGCAATAATTACTCTTATATCTAAAAAAGGGAAAGACCCTACCGAATGTGCCTCTTACAGGCCTATCTCATTGCTGAACACAGATGCTAAAATCTTAGCCAAGGTTCTGGCTCGCAGATTGGAAGGTGTCATCCCACTAATAATATCATCCGATCAGACTGGGTTTATTAAAAACCGCTACTCCTTCTTTAATGTCAGGCGTCTCTTTGATATAATATATTCACCAACTGGAACCGTCCCAGAATGTGTTGTGGCTTTGGATGCGGAAAAGGCGTTTGATAGAGTCGAATGGAGGTATTTATTTACAGTTTTAGAGAAGTTTGGCTTTGGGTCATCGTTTATATCTTTGGTTAATCTATTATATGCTTCTCCCACTGCCGCAGTCCAAACAAATGGTACACTCTCGCAACCTTTTGCCCTGGGCCACGGAACACGCCAAGGTTGCCCATTAAGTCCAATCCTTTTTAATTTGGCTATTGAACCGCTAGCGATTGCTCTCCGCAACAGTGCAGACGTTGCCGGTATCTCAAGGGGGGGCTCGGTGCATGAGGTGTCTTTGTATGCAGATGACCTTTTGCTATATATTTCAAACCCAACAACCTCTGCCAGCAGCATTATCTCTGCTAGAGCAGTTCGGTTCCATATCTGGTTACAAGCTACATTTAAACAAAAGTACTCTGTTTCCAATCAATAGTGAAGCCCTCCATTTGGACCACAAAGACTCGCCATTTAAACTTGAACGTGAGCAGTTTATTTACCTTGGAGTGACAGTTACACGGAAATTTAAAGATTTGTTTAAAGAAAACTTCATGACCTTATTCGGCCAGGTGAAAACGCTGCTACAGCAGTGGTCTCCTCTCACAATGTCCCTTGCCGGACGTATAAACTCCATCAAAATGACTATACTCCCGAAATTCACTTATCTATTCCAAATGGTGCCAGTGTTCATCCCCAAATCCTTCTTTGTTTCCTTAGATTCCGTTTTCTCCTCATATATATGGCAAAACAAGAAACCGCGAGTTAATAAACTACTACTGCAACGACTCAAGAGCGATGGGGGCATGGGCCTCCCCAAAACTCGCCACTATTACTGGGCTGCTAATATTCGCTGCCTCACCTTCTGGCGCCACTTCTACCTTCAACCCAACAGGCCAGCGTGGACATCCTTGGAACTGGAGTCATGTGGTGATGTCTCACTTCCAGCACTCCTTGGGTCACCACTCAGTCAATTTTCGTCTAAGTCGATAGCTAATCCAGTTGTTCGGCATACCCTGAAAGTGTGGGTCCAGTTTAGGAGGTCTTTTGGTCACAAAGATTTCTCACTTCTGAGCCCTGTGGCTTCCAACCATCTTTTCGTTCCATCGAGACATGACTCCACCTTTCAGGACTGGCACAGGAAGGGTATCAGGCAATTTAAGGATATGTTTACAAATGGTAACTTCATGTCTTTCGACCAACTTTCAGAGAAATACAATCTACCTAAGACACATTTCTTTCGATATCTACAGGCTAGGCACTATGTGCGTTCTGTCTTGCCGTGTTTTCCTAAGGAACCGGATAGTAACCCTGTTGATATGTTCCTCTCCTTTAACCCAATGTCTCAAAAGGCTATGTCAACCTTATACAGGAACATCTCCATGTTGATTCAGGCACCCTTGGTCAGTATTAAGCTGGCTTGGGAACATGACCTGGGGCAGTCCCTGGAGGATGACCTATGGGACACAATCCTCACATCAATTCATAAATCTTCACTCTGTGCAAGACACTGCCTTATACAGTTTAAGATAGTACACAGGGCGCATTTTTCAAAGGCTAAATTGTCCAGCTTCTTCCCAGATGTGAACCCTACTTGCGATAAATGTAAAAACAATGTTGCTACCCTCTTTCATATGTACTGGCTATGCCCCCGCCTACAGGAATTCTGGGTAGACGTTTTCCTTACCTTGTCCAACATCCTAAATCAAAAACTAGACCCGGACCCCCTGATGGCTATGTTTGGTACAACCACTGTAGGTGTGCTGCACTTGACACCCTCGGAACGCCGCATGATTGCCTTTTCCTTGCTTCTGGCCAGACGTGCAATTCTACTTAAATGGAAGGACGCTGCCCCGCCCACATGCAATCAATGGCTTCGGGACATAATGTCCTGCCTTAACTTAGAGAAGCTGCGCTTCTCAATCAGAGGCTCTGGTGAGAAATTCTATAAGACCTGGGGTCCCTTCTTGGCTTACTTTAATAAGACCAAAGTAGCTTGATGTGGTTACTTGGCCCTTGACATGAAAACAGTGTGACTCCATTTTAATATATAACAACATATAGTAATTATATTCTCTACTCTGGACAATGTGCTATATAATTAGTTTGATCATCCACTGGAACGGGGAGGGATGGGCCATCTCCGGCATAATTATTTGTTCACAATTCTTTGTTCACAATTCTTTGCTGATGGTGTATTTTTGTTTTTGTTTTACTATAAAATGTCTTCACGTTTTCTATGTAATGCTACATGTTTGCACAACTCACTGTATTGTGACACTGTTTTGGCCAATTTGTGGCATTTCTGTCTTGAACAAGAAATTAATAAAAATATTTTGAAAAGAAAAATGTTCGGGATCGGTCAGGGGGTACTTGGCTGAGAAAATGTTTCAAAGGTGGTACATTACTGAAAAAAGTTTGAGTAGCACTGCTCTAGATGATAGGAAAGGAGATGTCAAACTTCCTTTATAACCTCCTTTAGCTTAGGAACCACTGGACCTCCCTCACCGGAAGGAGAGGAGCAAATGCTGGCCCACAATGCATTTCAGCCGCAGCATGTGCCGTCACACAACAGTCGGCCGTTTACGGAAACAAACTTTTATGACCGAGAAATGATATCGGGAAAGTTACGGTGCTTATTAAGCTTTTTAAAACGTATGTGGTAAGTTGCCAAAGTGCTTTGTTCTGAACGTTCATCAGTATTATAATCAAAAAGAGAAATATGAACGTAGAGCTAAAATGTCGTGCCATTTGCAACCAGAGCGCACCCTGACGCTGCAGGCGTTCTCCAGCCCAAACCAGCAAAGCTTATGAGTGTGAAGCAACAGTAGGCTATCTTCCGCCCAGCTGCTTTAGTATGAAACGTACCTTCAGCTCATGAAAGCTCTGCAGTATCATAAGGAAGTCGCCTAATGATAAATCTGTAGCCTCTGAAAAGTCCCGCGTCAGAGAACCAGTGCCATTTACTCACGGCCGCTCACTTCGCTAGATCCGCTAAAAAGGACAGCAGGCTGCAGTCTAACCACACAGACTCACATCAGGTGCTCGCTCATTATTCCGTATTTCTGCCGTTGTATGCTCTTTGTTTCTAAATGTATCAATGTATTGTGAACCAAAACAAAATAACATGCAGTAGTTTAACATTTAATTTCACTCACTGCGGCGTGCCGTGTAATCATTTAAATAATAGCCTATTTAAGCTTCTTATTGTGAAAACGTTTAAAAGAGAAGGGTTTCGAAAAAGTGTCTTTACTATAGGAAATATGCATTCCACAGTTGCCTACAATGATATGCAGGTATTTCTTTTTATATTATTTTTGTTAACGAGAAATAGGCTATTAGAACAGGCCCAGCCGAAATTACATTGGCCCACCCAACATTGAAATCCTGGCGCCGCGGCAGTTGTATGATACAACTGCAACGAAAGTAACAAAAACAATGTAATATCCTTTTCAGTTTCACAGAACACAAATTGGGTTGTTTACCTGATTTTGTTGTGCAATAAAACAACCAGAGAAGCGACCTGCAAGCAAACATCGCGCACCGTGTCCTCATGCTCCTGTTTCACCTGTTTAATACAGGTGTCATCACTGCTACTGATTTCGATTGAGCAGGTCACAAAAAGCAAGAAATGACAACGTGAAATAAGGCAATTTTTACCTGTAAGAGTTGCTCATCATGTTCTCTGAGGTGCATCAAAAGAAGCAATGCTGCTGCCTTCTTTTTCCTTGTTGTCTCATCATAGTATGCCATTCTGCAGGAACTGAATTGTGATTGAAGCTTTGGGAGTTAGCCTTTATATGTCCACGTTACCATGACACAAACTATGTCATGCGATGGGTACACGATGCCCTCACGATGCCCTCACGAATGCCTTACGAAGGGCAAAATGGACACACGAAGTCAGCACGAAAATGAACCTTCGCAAGGTCCTTCGGCAATGCTTTGTGATGCCAAAGATGTTGCCACTGCTCCCGAAGTTGCTGCCGGAGCCTGAGAAACTCCACCGGCGGTCATACGATGGCTTAAGATGCCCTCACGAATGGCCCGATGTTGCTACGATCACAGCCGAATTTGAAAATGTCCTTTATCGTGTGTCCATCGGGAGTCAATTTCGGGACAGTGTGACAGGGCCTTTACCGGTGGGGTTAAAGAAGCGCCAGGGATCCGTTATTGCAAACTCACTCATGAAGTCAATGATGACATGTATAGCCGCATGTCATCATTTCAGCGCTGGTTGTCTTGGTGGTGCCCAGCAAACAATGTGGGCTTCGTAAATAATTGGACAGCCTTCTGGGGAAAACCTGGTCTGATTAAGAGAGACGGCATTCATCCTACTTTGGAAGGTGCAGATCTCATTTCGGCAAACATTTCGGGGCTTTGTGGACTTAGTCCATGACAAACTGGAGTTGAGACCAGGAGGTGGAGTCGCAGTCTTCCACGCTTCTCTGCGCTCTCTCCTAGGCAGTCATCCATAGGAATCCCGAACCCAATACAATACCCAATATTAGCGGTGTGTGTGTCTGCCCAAGGACAATTTAAGGTAAAACCTAATAGAGGTGTCATACATAATAACCTAATAAAAGTAAATGTAACAACTACTACAGTGCAACAAAACAGGAAGATTAAATGTGGTCTCTTAAACATAAGATCTCTAGCATCTAAAGCAATATTGGTAAATGATTTAATATCAGAATATAATATTGATATATGCTGTCTCACTGAAACTTGGTTGAGACATGAAGAATATGTCAGCATAAATGAGGCCACTCCACCCAGCCATATCAACACTCATATTGCCCGGGGCGTGGGCCGAGGAGGTGGAGTTGCAGCCATCTTTGACTCAAGTTTACTTATCAATACTAAACCAAAATTAAATTATACCTCCTTTGAAAGTCTCGATTTTAGTCTTACGCATCCGACCTTGAAAACTTTGCAGCCAATCTTATTTGTTACAGTGTATCGTGCACCAGGTCCTTATTCAGAATTCTTATCAGAATTCTCCGAGTTTTTATCAACTTTGGTTCTTAAAATAGATAAAGTAATTATCGTAGGTGACTTTAATATTCATGTTGACGATGATAAAAATAGCCTTACTGTTGCATTTAACTCTATATTAGATTCTGTTGGTTTCTGTCAGTGTAAATAAACCAACCCACTGCTATAATCACACTCTCGACCTTGTTCTGACTTATGGTATTGAAATCTGTTAGTGCTATAGCCAAGAGATTCCAACAATACTTAACTCGATAGCATGTCTGCATGTAAGGGAGGAAACTTATACAAAATGTACACCACCCCAAATTGATCATGTTGTTGATAGTGCTACAGATGCGCTGCGAATACAATTAGACTCTGTTGCTCCTTTGAAAAAGAAGAAAATAAAACAACATAGATTAGCTCCATGGCATAATGCCGAAACCCGCAAAATAAAGCAAAAGTCTAGACAACTTGAAAGGATATGGCGTTCCACTAAACTTGAAGAATCTCGTTTAATTTGGCATATTACTCTCAATGAATATAAGAATGCACTGCGTAAAGCGAGAGCAGCCTACTACTCTTCATTAATAGATGAGAATAAGAATAATGCGAGATTTCTTTTCAGCACTGTAGCCAGGCTGACAGAGAGCCACAGCTCCATTGAGCCTCCTATTCCCATAGCACTCAGTAGTAATGATTGTATGTGCTTTTTTAACGATAAAAGTGTTACTCTTAGAAACAAAATTAATGACCTCTTGCCTTCGACCAGTATAGTGTTATCAACAGCTCCCGGAATCGTAAGTTCTAATATTACACTAGATAGTAAACTAGAATGCTTTTCAGCCATAAACCTTGAACAATTAAATTCAATGATTCTCTCTTCTAAACCATCAACGTGCATGTTAGACCCAATTCCAACTAAGCTGTTAAAGGAAGTTTTTCCATTAATTAGCACTTCTTTATTAAATATTATGAATATGTCTTTATTATCAGGCTTTGTTCCACAATCATTCAAAGTAGCAGTGATAAAACCGCTTCTTAAAAAGCACAACCTCGATCCAGAGGTTTTAGCCAACTATAGACCTATTTCTAATCTTCCGTTCCTCTCAAAGATTCTTGAGAAAGCGGTCGCAAAACAGCTGTGTGATTACTTAAAAAACAATGATTTATTTGAAGATTTTCAGTCTGGCTTTAGAACACATCATAGCACAGAGACAGCTCTGGTTAAAGTCACAAATGACATTATAATAGCCTCAGACAAGGGACTTGTCTCTATTCTTGTTTTGCTCGATCTCAGTGCTGCATTTGATACTATCGACCATGATATCCTATTGCAAAGACTAGAGCACTTAGTTGGCATACAGGGAACTGCTTTAGGCTGGTTTAGGTCCTATCTATCTGAACGCTCTCAGTTTGTACGTGTCAACGATGAATCTTCAACGCAAATCAAAGTTAGTCATGGAGTGCCACAGGGCTCAGTGCTCGGACCTATTTTGGCACGAGGTCGATCGAGATGAGAGGATTCTAATCTTCAACTATCTGAGGAGATGGGATGCTTCTTCACCATTCTGCTCGGTGGGCTCAGGCAGACAACCCTGCGGGACAAGCGAGGACTTCAGAGGCTTCATACAATATGTCTTCCTAACCTCTCCCATCACGGGGGGAGACCTGGATGCGCCACTTGGAATACGCAGTTTTGTCTGGCACTACTCTCAAGCAGCAGAAGGAATGCAGGCGGATGAGCCTCCGTTTCACTGGGGGGATCAGCTACAGTGCTCACTGATGAGCAGTGTTGGGTGTAACGCGTTACAAAAGTAACGTAGTTACAGTAATATATTACTTTTTGCTGTAACGAAGTAATGTAACGCATTACTAATGAAATGTGGGTAATATATTACCCGTTACAATGCTCAGTAACGCAGTTACAACACATTTTAACCCGAAATTAAATGGTGTTTTGTTTTTTAACAATGTACTAACATAGCGAGACATTCCGACACCAGACATACGTGCGAGTAGATTAGTAAACCAGGTGTTTACCCTTCAGGCCTCGCGCCGGGATCTATTAAAAAAAGAGAACGGAGCGAAAAATACTAACAACAAATTGTGTCAGGTGCGCGTGACCTGCTCCGCTGCGCGTGCATCATTTCCAAAGTGCTTCCACAGCAGTGACACACATCTGTGGATAATCATTTATACGAAAATTGTTAAAGCAACCATCACTAAACGCCAGCAACACTGCATCTACTGCAGACCGTAGCAACAGGTCAGATGGGGACATCACGTGACCCTCCGCTGTGGACACTAGCTTACTCCCGCCTGACTCGCTGCCCTCAACCCCGGAGCAGCAGTCTTCATCGCCCGAAACACCGCCGCCCCTCTGCGGCTCGCAGGTGCCAGCCAGGATACCACGGCGAAACAGAGCCTGCCCAGGTAGATCTAAACAAGTACCCGCCTGTACAGTGGGGTTAGGTGGTCATTTTGCAGCTCGTGGTATACAAATAGACAAGGGCTAGAATATGTGAAAATAGTGCCATGCCTGTAGAAATGTTGGGTCAAAAATAATGCATACAATAGCACAGATGCCTTCACCACGAATGGCTACACAAAGATCTCATATCCCAAGCTTATCAACGAGCTAATGTTGCAGCTGAAATGATCTCCAGGTCACAAATTCAACCTCACATGATGATGTGATACCAGTTTTCAAGCACAGTAAATATTCTCTTCCCAGAGTATATGATGGGACCAAGGTGATGTTTAGTAGGCTACATGGTTTTAATAATACTTTTGCTTTTCAATGTTTGCCATTTCAAACCATGAGCTGGTTCAAATAATATTTGCCTTGATTTACAAAATGTTCTCATTTGTTTTATCAGTACAGCTTTGAAGCTTTTGTGCTTTTCTTTGCCACAGTCCACTTTGGACTGTATGAGATATTTCAGGATTGCACTTTTAACTCACTTGAAATGTTCTCACTTGCTTGGTTTCAAAACATAACAAATACTATAATCTGTTCATTGGGGACCATCAATGCTATTTTTCATTGCTGTTGCCGGCCACTATTGCTCATGTAAACCTGCTACTGCTGCGCCCCCTGTAACCTCAGATGCACCCGGAGTCATGTTGTTCTGGAGCCGGGCCTGCACACGGCCATATACTAAACAAAATACAGAGACCATTCCGTGCCCTGTTAGTGTTTACTTCCTGTCTGCCTTCTTCTGGTGATTTATCTGACGTCCAGCGCTCCGTCTTTTAACCTCTTTTCCTTTCTCTTTCTTGATCCTCCTTAGCAACCTTCGTTATAGTCCTTAAGAGTGGTCTGTACTACTCTATTAACAACGTGTCACATGTTAAGAAGTTACAATCAGAATGGAGTATTCAACTAAGCCGTGTAATACAAGTTGTTAGTAGCCTTAAGGGCCTACACAGTTGTTATGCTATACCACATTGCCCTTCATTGGATGTATAATGAGCTGCACTAAACTACATTTTAGCATTTAAAATACCTAGCCATTCTTTTGCGGTTATTTTGGTGAAAGTAACTAGAAAAGTAACTAAAGTAGTGTAACTCATTACATTTCAGAGAGAGTAATTTTGTAATGTAACTTATTACTTTCAAAAGAGAGTAATAAGTAATATGTAATATATTACATTTTGGAAGTAACTTGCCCAACACTGCTGATGAGCCACACAAAAGCAGAGCAATTGGGGGGGGTTTAAATATGGCACTCTGATGAAGAAGAGTTTGAGCCAATCAGCACCTCAGTGTTAATCTACAGTATCAGGATGCCTTTACACATTAGACACTCGTTGTCATAAAGAAAGGAGGAGAACGAGTCAGAAAGACTGAAGGACATGTTCTTCCAGCTCCCGTACAAAGATGAACTTTGAATTGATTTTATATCTTAGATGTTTACAGATGTACAATTAATGACTGTATTTATATTTCCAATGACCAGACATGTGTTGAATAGTGGTGATTAATATATTTTTGCCGGATCAGATTACACTTTCGCACTAAACAAAAGTAATGAATTAATATGTTCAGATTATAAAGTATTGAATAATAAGATATTTCTACTATTATCACAGATAATGTTAATATCCTTAATTGTCCAGCAATCAGGCTTAACAACACTACTCTTTAATGTATTATCCATGCACAGAAAGACCTACAATGATGTTTCAAGTACTGGATTACTTTCAGTTTTGGCCCAAAACAAATATTTATAATATTTCATATAACAATTATGTAGCATATTTGATCCTCAAATTAGAGAAGTATAATTTAAAGAAATTGATATTATACATTCAACATTAGATAAACACAGAAGAATCCTTTCCAAGTACCATAAGTAGATGCTCGGGTAAGTATGGCTAATATAAATAATTGATAGACTTAATTTGGTACAGATCAGTGGTAGAATTCACAAATGTAATAATTCAAGTTTTAAGAATGTTTAAACCTTCCTTTCCAGGTTTTTACAAAAGTCTTTGAATATTTGCCTAACTTTTCCTTTTCAGATTTTGAACAATGTACTTGACTGAAATGAATGTATTGATTTGACTAAGTGCCTTACTCTTGACTAAAGCGTATTTAAGTAGACGTTAAAGTAATCCTGAAATTGAGGACACTGCAATTTTGCAGATTACAGATTGATCAAATCACCATTGTGAATGTTATACCCTAACTGTGAATTTTTAGCTGGATCTCTTACGATCCTAAGTTTTTTAATGCTTTTGACTAGTTATTGCCTTTAGTTCATCTTTAAAGCGGCAAGCTGGTTTTGATTTTATAGTTTGATGAATGAAATTAACTAATGATAAATGATCAAATATATTAGTTTAAAACAAGTATTTTTGCTATTTATGCATATGTGTTATTATGTGTGTTCATTATTATGCTTTTGACAAAAGATGATCAAACACTGATGAGAGATGATTTTTCCTATTATGATTGGCTGTCTCAATCATTGTGATTGAATGTTTCAATCTTATTCTACTTTGTGATGTAATTAATGTAAGGTGAGACCACACTCAAATCCGGAGACACCTGTTGATTTAAGTATTGACCAAATTATTATTAGACTAATGTTTTTAGGTTATCATAAATGATAAATAGAGAGGACTGTTGGGGAAATTATTGACCTAGACTCCTAGATATGACGTACAGGACCAACCCTGACGTCTGTTTATCTCCTTTAAGGACATAGGCTGCTTCAGCCATAATGTTATTGTCCCCATTCTGTGACCGGTCAACACTAGGTCACAGATGGTCTGTTGTTGTGGGTGCACTGGGACGCTTCCTTCTTTGTTGTTTGTGGACTCCAAGGTATGACATCTTCGAGGCCATAAGTGACGGACGCAGGTAACTCAGTGTGCTCAACTGGTTAAACTATCTTATCAAGATATGTTGATTACTCTCTTTGAAACCAGTTAAATGGGCTAACGAGAGAGAGGTTCTCCAGAATTGACGTGGCAACCACCCGTGCAGTCAGACCGTGACTGTGTGACTTGTGATGTGAATCCTCTGGCCGTAACTCCAAATAAACCTCCAGTGTTTGACATCGAAGCTCCTGCTCTACCCTGTCTCCTTCCTGAGTCGGTGACTCCCACTGCATTGCTACACAGAAGTTTCCATAACACACGCGGTGTCAAAATCTCAAAAGAAGTGTCCAATAATCAACAACACAACAATGATCGTATAGTGGTAGTATAAACAATGTGAAACATTAAACATAAACAAAATGGTGTACAAAACTCACATACCTGCATTTCAATGGACAACATAAAATGGACACGTGAGCTGCGTTCTGTTGGAGAGATAGCACCACGCTCACGTTAGCCTATTAGCTCAAATTAGCTATTGATGATCACATTAATAAATCATATAACACAAATAGCCAATCACACAAAAAACATGTTGCTGGGAGCATTAAACGACTAACATTAAACTAAACAAACACAACAGAACGTTATTGTCCTAATAAAATAATAACATACATTTTCTCCACCGACATAATACAATAGCACCTTGCTCTCAAAAGATCCTCACGCGCTATGAGAATCTCCCACAATCCATTGCAAAGATACAGTAATGCAGGCACGCGTTTGTAACACCAGATGGCATAATTCTCCAATTTAACCAGGATGTTACACCACCCCTTATAACTCGGTTACACCCGCACACTAAAACATTCCACAATCTTAACGCTCTAGCTGTGCGAGATGGTTCAATCTTCTTAAGAGCAGTTCTGAGTAGATTCTATAATAGGAAAAACAGGTTTAAAAAAGTTAGGAGATCTGCCAAAGTAAGAGTATGGAAGAAAAATATCTAAACGATGTTTAGATTAAAAGCATAATACATATATTAGTCAGTTAATATTCATGCAAACTCATGCCTCTGTGCCTCCAGGGAAGAAAGGAAAAGTCCTTTAGGCGAAGACAGAATACTTTCTATGTTTAATTCTCTGAGCTGTCAGCACTGCCTTAAAAACAAGATTGGTTCTTATCTCCCGAAGTAAAAGGGAATAGGATGTTTGACGTGTTCATATATTGTACATACTGTTTAGTACGTAGAGAAGCCAAACAAACAAAGTCCAGGGTTGCAGTCGGATAATCCTAAAATCAGCTCCTAAATTCTAACCCTATCGTCTATTCCTTGACCTCTGAGTGAAACGTCACGGGGTTAAGGGATAGTGGATAGGAGAATTCAAAAGGACTTAGGAGAAGAGACTGCGGTACTTTAGAGAATCGACTGCACTTTCACTATCTGACGTGTTTATGATGCGCCAGCGGACGTCCTGAATATGCATCTGCTGCTGTGGGGGAACTATGGAAACTACAGTTTTCTATACAGCGGACTACAACATGGATGTTCAATAAGAACGAGGGACTTCTTTTTGGTGTCTATATACGCCGGGATCCGGAGTCATGGATGATCCTGCGGTCCTGTGTCCTGGATCGCGAGCCCTGGATGGATATCCTCGTGGATTCATCTTCCTATTATACACAGATGCATTTC
Source organism: Pseudochaenichthys georgianus (assembly GCF_902827115.2). Lineage (NCBI taxonomy): Eukaryota > Metazoa > Chordata > Actinopteri > Perciformes > Channichthyidae > Pseudochaenichthys > Pseudochaenichthys georgianus. Next base: position 255,046 of record NW_027262988.1, read on the forward strand.
CAAACATTTGGACTACCTATGTTGCAAATGTATTATCTTTTCAATTTACACACGGCATCTATTGCACGTCTGTCCGTCCTGGGAGAGGGATCCCTCCTCTGTTGCTCTCCCTGAGGTTTCTCCCATTTTTCCCTTTAAACTGGGTTTTCTTCTGAAGTTTTTCCTTGTACGATGTGAGGGTCTAAGGACAGAGGGTGTCGTATTGTCATACTGATATTCTGTACACACTGTGAAGACCACTGAGACAAATGTAACATTTGTGATATTGGGCTATATAAATAAACATTGATTGATTGATTGATTTTGCAATTTCCCTGAGCTTCAAATGTGAAATACTGTACAGCTTGTTTTACCAACAGTCCAAATACCCTAGTTCAAAACCAACCAAGGGAAGACAGCAAACCCTCTGTCAGGCATTTCTGCTGGTAGAAAATAGTTGATAATGAAAAGTTGATCAACAACAAATATTCCTACAGGAATAAGATAAAAGGTTGTGTTGAATAAAATGTTGTACACTATGTTTTTCTCACGCTGAATACCGACATTATGATGTTTAATGTGTTTCCAGCTCTGGATTTGGCAGGTACAACCTGCCAAATGAAGAAGCCAGGATATTACTGCAGGCAGGAACTTGTTTCTGTACAACAAATCAGATTTAGATCTGCAATCACTGAAGTGTCCTCTGTGGTCTCTGTAGCATGGAGTCCCGCTACCCTCTGGTGGCTGACAGAGGAAGTGCAGAATGCATTTCCTTTTATTTCCCTCTCATATGAAACAAGTTCCTGCCTGCAGTAATATCCTGGCTTCTTCATCTGTATTCATCTGTCAGCTGTCAGGAGATCTGCTCTTCCAACTACAGCTCTACGAGACCTTTATTAACCAATGAAAAGCTGTTTAAGCTCCACAAACACATCAACATACCTGTGGGAATGTAGCAACATAATGAAAGTGCAAGTGATTATTTTTGGACCCACACTACGTCATTACTTACTTGTATGAATACACAATGTGATTCACTGTTGGTACTATACTATTGGTTAAAGGGACCCAACACTGACTGCTTTGCTTACGAGACACATTTCCCTTTTAGATATTTTCAGATCATAGTCATCACATGTTATAGAGAAACGTAGTTTAGAACTTATTTACTTAAATATTTGATCAAAGAACCAAATGTGTTTTTTTGTCGTTTTTGTTTTTACATATTTTCAACATATTTCTTGGACATATATGTTGTTTTTCATATTTCTGACAGACTAAAGTAGTCTGTGTTTTTTTGCCTGCATGAAGTTGGTTTGACAAAAAATCGTCCATCGAAGCCAGTGTTAAATAGATTTTTCGAATGTGTCGAATATCCAACGTCCAATATTGTCACAGTCTTAAGGAGAACCCAAATGCAGCACTCGAGAAACCAAGGAGAATTGGTAATATCCTTTATTGGAGATTCCACTGGATCGGAGGAATACCAACCGGGCAGTATAACGCACCGGAGGACAGCGGGCAGAAGGTGAGTCAGGGACAGGCAGAGAGTCAGGGACAGGCAGAGAGTCAGGGAGTAAGCGAGGCGGTCAGCGTGGATACAGGCAGGGTCGGATAACAGGCCAGGCAGGATAGTCGAGGGACAGGCAGGATCAGGAAACAGGCAGAGCAGGCAGGTCGGGGACAGGCAGGGTCGGAACCGGGTAGGCAATCTAGTGTTGAACGCGGGAGAGACAAGCATGAGGCAAAGTACAATCTGGCAAAGAGTGTGTGTCAGGTGCGAGTTTAAATACTGGCAGAAGCTAATGGGTGCAGAAGAGAAAGAGAGTGAGTTAACGAGTGGGTGTGGAAAACAGGTGAGACAGGTGAATGGAAAACTACTGGTGAATGATGGAGCAGACTATGACAGAACCCCCCCCTTAATGGACGGCTCCTGACGTCCCTAAATGCTAATCTACAGATGAAGGTGGGAGGTGGGATTAGTACTCATCTGAAAAAGTTCTTTCCGCCTCCCTCTCCTGCCCCCTGTGGGAATCTGCATCTTCATCAGAAGCCTGCCCCTCGCTGTCCTCCTCTGACGAGCTGACGGTAAGAGGAGAGACTCTCCCTGTGTCTCTGCCCGTCAACGTGACGGTCTTAGACGGTTGCTCGGGATTACGCCGATGGAACTCCCTGATGAGCCGGGGGTCCAACACATGACGAGCTGGAACCCAACACCTCTCCTCAGGGCCGTAACCCTTCCAGTCCACCAGGTACTGGACTCCTCTTCCTCTGCGACGGGAACGAAGAAGTCGTCGGAGAGTGTACGTAGGCCCGCCGTCAATCATCCGGGGGGGTGGTGGGGGAGGGATCGCAGGAACCAAGGCACTCTCTCGGACAGGTTTGATCCTGGAAACGTGGAAGGTGGGATGGATCCGCAGAGTCCGAGGCAGTCTTAGCCTTACTGCTGCGGGATTGATTATTCTGACAATCTCAAACGGTCCAATGAATTTAGGTGCAAGTTTCTTTGAATCCACCCGTAAAGGAATATCCCGGGAGGAAAGCCATACCTTTTGGCCCACCTGGTAGACAGGTGCTTCAGAACGTCGGCGGTTGGCAGAGGAGGCGTACCGGTTGGCCGAACAGACGAGAGTTCTCCGGGCTTGATTCCAGGTCTGTCGACAACGACGGATGAAAGCCTGGACGGACGGACAGGTAACCTCCCTCTCCAGGGCCGGAAACAGAGGGGGTTGAAGCCCGTAAGCACACTGAAATGGGGACAGCTTGGTGGCCGAACTGACCAGAGTGTTGTGGGCGTACTCGACCCAGAGCAGCTGTTTAGCCCAGGCCGCTGGGTTCTTGGAGACTATACATCGTAAGGTTGTCTCCATCTCCTGGTTCTTTCTTTCTGTCTGACCGTTGGACTGCGGATGGAAACCGGATGACAGACTGACCGTGGCCCCAAGGAGCGTGCAGAATTCCCTCCAGAACACCGAGGTAAATTGAGGACCACGATCGGAAACCACATCAGTAGGCAGCCCATGGAGCCGGAACACATGGAGCAGGACCAGCTCTGCCGTCTCTTTAGCTGAGGGGAGCTTGGGTATCGGCACAAAATGAGCCATCTTACTGAATCGGTCTACCACCGTCAAGATGGCAGTGTGTCCGTTGGACGGTGGCAGACCAGTAACAAAGTCCAAAGAAATGTGAGACCAGCGGCGATGAGGGATAGGCAGAGGTCGTAGGAGACCAGCAGGAGCTTGGTGAGAAGTCTTGTTCTGATTGCAAACGGGGCAGGCATTAACAAATTCCCTGGTGTCCTCCTTAAGTGTTGCCCACCAGAACCTTTGCTGGACTACCTCCCATGTGCGTTGGATCCCAGGATGGCAGGTGAGTCTGGAGTTATGAGCCAACTGGAGAACATCAGACCTCAATGTCTGCGGAACGAACAGGCGGTTCGGAGGACAGGCACTGGGTCCCGGCTGGTCCTGCTGGGCAGCCTTGACCCTCTCCTCCACCTCCCAGATGAGGGCGGCGACGAGCTGAGAAGTCGGAAGGATGGTGTCCAAGCCCCTGGGAATGTTACCCTCCCTCTCCAAACTGACGAGAAAGAGCGTCAGCCTTAATGTTCCGAGAACCAGGGCGGTAGGAGAGGGAGAAATTGAACCTAGTGAAGAAAAGGGCCCATCTAGCCTGTCGGGAATTCCGTCTGCGGGCCGACCGGATGTACTCCAAATTCTTGTGGTCGGTCCACACCAGGAAAGGTTGACTGGTCTCCTCGAGCCAGTGACGCCACTCCTCCAGAGCCAACTTCACTGCTAGCAGCTCCCGGTTTCCCACATCATAATTCCTTTCCGCTGGAGTCAAACGCTTTGAAAAGAAAGCACAGGGATGGAGTTTTTGGCTGTCCATTGCTCGCTGAGACAGGATGGCTCCCACCCCCATATCAGAAGCATCCACCTCCAAAACAAACTGTCTTACAGGATCGGGTACTCGGAGGATGGGGCCGGAGGTGAACCTCGCCTTAAGGTTCTGGAATGCCTCCTCAGCCGAGGAGGACCACTGGAACATGACCTTAGAGGAGGTCAGGGCTGTGAGAGGAGCGGCCAAGGTACTGTATCCACGAATGAACCTCCGGTAGAAGTTGGCGAACCCGAGGAACTGTTGTAGCCGCTTCCGGGAATCTGGAACCGGCCAGGAAGTGACTGCATCAACCTTGGCAGGATCCATCTCGATGCTCCCTTGTCCCACGATGTATCCCAGAAAAGAGACAGAGGATGTGTGAAACTCGCACTTCTCCGTTTTAACAAACAGCGAGTTCTCGAGTAATCTCCTGAGAACCGCCTGGACGTGGTGCACGTGTTCTTTCAGTGTCTTGGAAAAGATCAGGATGTCATCCAAGTAAACAAACACGTGTCGGTCCAACATGTCTCTGAGCACATCATTTACCAACGCCTGGAATACTGCAGGGGCGTTGGTAAGCCCAAAAGGCATGACTAGGTACTCGTAGTGCCCCGAGGTGGTGTTGAAGGCGGTCTTCCACTCATCCCCCTCGCGAATACGTACCAAGTGGTACGCGTTACGCAAGTCCAGCTTCGTGAATATGGTTGCTCCCTGCAACAACTCAAATGCAGAAGAGATAAGAGGCAGTGGGTATCGATTCTTGATTGTAATGTTATTAAGACCCCGAAAGTCGATACAGGGCCTTAGGGTCTTGTCTTTCTTCTCTACAAAGAAGAACCCTGCGCCAGCAGGTGATGAGGACGGGCGAATAATCCCAGCCGCCAGAGCGTCATTGATATAAGTCTCCATGGAAACTCTTTCCGGAGCAGACAGGGAGTACAATCGACCCCTGGGAGGGCTGGTGCCGGGATGCAGGTCGATGGCACAGTCGTAGGACCGGTGTGGTGGTAGGGAAGTAGCCCTCGACTTGCTGAATACTTCCTTGAAGTCCAGATATTCCGGTGGAACTCCTGTAACATCCAGAACTTGGCTGGGGTTCCCCGAGCGTTGAGGCGCGGCATCCTGTTTCAGACAGATCTGATGACAAGAGGGGCTCCATCCCAAAATGGCTCCCGTCTCCCAGTCAATGTTAGGGTTGTGGCGGCGGAGCCATGGGTAACCCAGGATAAGCGGGATATGTGGAGACCGGAGAACATGAAACTGAATAGTCTCGTGATGGTTCCCAGACAGGAGCATGTGAACGGGTACAGTCTGATGAGTCACTGTCCCCAGCAGGTGACCGTCTAAGGCGTTGGCTGGAACTGGGCGAGATAAGGGAACCCGGTCTATACCCAACTGCAGCATAAGCTCTTCATCCATAATACTCGCGTCCGAACCAGAGTCAATAAAAACTGCAAGAGCCTGAGAGCTATCCGGCAATAGCAACCTGGCGTGGCTCAATGGTCTCTGAGTGGGAACAAATCCAGGGGTTTGGCTCACCAGTATGTTCCCCATTACTGCTGAGCCTTGCCTTTTACCGGGCAGTGAGAAACGAAATGGCCGGCCCGGCCGCAGTAGAGACACAGGTTACGACGTCTGCGATGCTCACGTTCCTCCAAAGTGAGGTTGGTGCGACCCACCTGCATGGGCTCATCCCCCCCTGGTTGCGGCTCTGGAGTGAGGTGAGGAGTCGCAGCCAAACTCGGACGTCGGGGCGCCCAGGCATGTTGAACTTCCGCCGATCGTCGCTCCCGTCTCCGTGTCTGGATGCGCCGATCCATGCGGGAAGTCAGTTCAATCAACCCATCCAGTGAATTGGGCAAATCAAACGACACAAGCTCATCTTTGATGTAATCCGCCAACCCACGAGATAGGCGTCACACTGGGCTGCAGAATTCCAGTTGCTGAGGCGGCTCCGGGTGCGAAACTCAATGGCATAATCCACTATAGATCCATTACCCTGGCTCAGGTTCAATAGTCCTCCTGCAGCGTCTGGACCCACAGACACGGGTCCAAACACCTTGCGCAGCTCCGCAGAAAAAGCGGGGAACGAAGAGCAGGCGGGTGTTTGTTGCTCCCATTCCGCTGTGCCCCACAGCCGGGCTTTCCCAGTCAAATGATTGACCGTGAACGCCACACGAGCAGCTTCAGAAGCGAAAGTGTGTGGCTGCAGTGCAAACAGGATAGAACAGTTCGTAAGAAACGGGCTGCAGCCCTCCGGTTCCCCGGCGTAGCGCTCCGGAGTTCCCACCCGAGGCTCCGGGGTAAATCCCATCAGAGGTGATGCAGAAGCGGGTGTCGACGGCATAGGAAGAGGCGCTGGAGCGGCCACTCCTGCCACTAGCTGCTGCACAGTAGCCGTTAGCTGCTGTAGCTGCGCAGCTAAATAGGTTAGCGTCTGGTCATGTGAAGATGTAGCATGATGAGCCTCGGTGGCCAGGGCGGCTATCGAGGCTTCCTGCCTCTGGAAAGCGTCCTCAACTCTCTCGAAACGGTCTCTTGGTGAAGAGGAGTGCGCTGGGTCCATGTTCTGGACAGATTGTTCTGTCACAGTCTTAAGGAGAACCCAAATGCAGCACTCGAGAAACCAAGGAGAATTGGTAATATCCTTTATTGGAGATTCCACTGGATCGGAGGAATACAACCGGGCAGTATAACGCACCGGAGGACAGCGGGCAGAAGGTGAGTCAGGGACAGGCAGGAGAGTCAGGGACAGGCAGAGGGTCAGGGAGTAAGCGAGGCGGTCAGCGTGGATACAGGCAGGGTCGGATAACAGGCCAGGCAGGATAGTCGAGGGACAGGCAGGATCAGGAAACAGGCAGAGCAGGCAGGTCGGGGGACAGGCAGGTCGGAACCGGGTAGGCAATCTAGTGTTGAACGCGGGAGAGACAAGCATGAGGCAAAGTACAATCTGGCAAAGAGGGTGTGTCAGGTGCGAGTTTAAATACTGGCAGAAGCTAATGGGTGCAGAAGAGAAAGAGAGTGAGTTACGAGTGGGTGTGGAAAACAGGTGAGACAGGTGAATGGAAAACTACTGGTGAATGATGG